>NC_084554.2:27237500-27457500 GCF_033978685.3 Nerophis lumbriciformis | reverse complement strand
AGTTGAAATAGAAGTGTTCTGCTGTCTATGGTTACAATAAGCTCAGCGTGTTTGTTTCGTTACTGAGTGCAGTTGGCCTGTGGTCCAGCACACATCATCATTCAATGAGGATATTACACATCTAGTTTGCACCCTTCTGTAGGAGAAGAGAGGTATGTGGCTTAAAACTATTAGTGGCATGTCATTTATTCCACTTTAATGAGCTGTGAGTGTGTGTGGTGTTTTTATCTAATGATAAATTACACATCATAGCATAAAGACAATAATCCAACTGAGAGATCTCCTTCACAATTGAAATGTTGCCAGTCATATTAGTGAAACAAATATCTCACCTCTCTTTTTGTCACAGTAGTTTTCATAGTGATGCAAGTTGGAGACCTGCTCTATCATAAAGCTAAACACTGAATGTATTCTGTTTTAAATTAAGCAGGACATAAACCTATGTTTATTTTTATTGAGTTAAGCAGGAAATATTTATATTTAAGACAAAAAAATTAAAATGTGCACGTAATTCTTACTATACTTACCGTCACCAAGTTTTGAGCAAATCCATGACTTGCAGTTCAGTAAACATTTAGAAAATGTTCCCGTATGACATTCTGACTACACAATTGCATTTGTATCCAAATGTTAGGGTATTTTTTAAAATATTTTTTTATTTATGCAATCAAATAATAACAACAAACTGGTCCTAGGTGAGGGATCAGACAAAGAGCAGCTGGAAGACCTCCATGAAAAATAAAAACAAAGGACCCAGATTTCCCTCGCCCGGACGCGGGTCACCGGGGCCCCCCTCTGGAGCCAGGCCCGGAGGTGGGGCACAATGGCGAGTGCCTGGTGGCCGGGCCTGTCCCCATGGGGCCCGGCCGGGCACAGCCCGAAGAGGCAACGTGGGTCCCCCCTCCAATGGGCTCACCACCCATAGCAGGGGTCATAGAGGTCGGGTGCGATGTGAGCTTGGCGGCAGCCGAAGGCAGGGCACTTGGCGGTCCGATACTCGGCTACAGAAGCTAGCTCTTGGGACGTGGAACGTCACCTCGCTGGGGGGGGAAGGAGCCTGAGCTAGTGCGCGAGGTGGAGAAGTTCCGGCTAGATATAGTCGGACTTACTTCGACGCACAGCAAGGGCTCTGGAACCAGTTCTCTCGAGAGGGGATGGACTCTCTTCCACTCTGGTGTTGCCGGCAGTGAGAGGCGACGGGCTGGGGTGGCAATTCTTGTTTCCCCCCGGCTCAGAGCCTGCACGTTGGAGTTCAACCCGGTGGACGAGAGGGTAGCTTCCCTCCGCCTTCGGGTGGGGGAACGGGTCCTGACTGTGGTTTGCGCTTACGCGCCAAACCGCAGCTCAGAGTTAGATTCACTCGAGGTAGTACTTGAGAGTGCTCCCCCGGGTGATTCCCTCGTTCTACTGGGGGACTTCAATGCTCATGTTGGCAGCGACAGTGAAACCTGGAGAGGCGTGATTGGGAAGAATGGCTGCCCGGATCTGAACCCAAGCGGTGTTTTGTTATTGGACTTTTGTGCCCGTCACAGATTGTCCATAACGAACACCATGTTCAAACATAAGGGTGTCCATATGTGCACTTGGCACCAGGACACCCTAGGCCGCAGTTCCATGATCGACTTTGTAGTTGTGTCATTGGATTTGCGGTCTCATGTTTTGGACACTCGGGTGAAGAGAGGGGCGGAGCTTTCTACCAATCACCACCTGGTGGTGAGTTGGCTGCGATGGTGGGGGAGGATGCCGGACAGACCTGGCAGGCCCAAACGCATTGTGAGGGTTTGCTGGGAACGTCTGGCAGAGTCTCCTGTCAGAGAGAGTTTCAATCCCCACCTCCGGAAGAACTTTGAACATGTCACGGGGGAGGTGCTGGACATTGAGTCCGAATGGACCATGTTCCGCGCCTCTATTGTCGAGGCGGCTGATTGGAGCTGTGGCCGCAAGGTAGTTGGTGCTTGTCGTGGCGGTAATCGTAGAACCCGTTGGTGGACACCGGCGGTGAGGGATGCCGTCAAGCTGAAGAAGGAGTCCTATCGGGTTCTTTTGGCTCATAGGACTCCTGAGGCAGCGGACAGGTACCGACAGGCCAAGTGGTGTGCGGCTTCAGTGGTCGCAGAGGCAAAAACTCGGACATGGGAGGAGTTCGGGGAAGCCATGGAAAACGACTTCCGGACGGCTTCGAAGCAATTCTGGACCACCATCCGCCGCCTCAGGAAGGGGAAAGCAGTGCACTATCAACACCGTGTATGGTGCGGATGGTGTTCTGCTGACCTCGACTGCGGATGTTGTGGATCGGTGGAGAGAATACTTCGAAGACCTCCTCAATCCCATCAACACGTCTTCCTATGAAGAAGCAGTGCCTGGGGAGTCTGTGGTGGGCTCTCCTATTTCTGGGGCTGAGGTTGCTGAGGTAGTTAAAAAGCTCCTCGGTGGCAAGGCCCCGGGGGTAGATGAGATCCGCCCGGAGTTCCTTAAGGCTCTGGATGCTGTGGGGTTGTCTTGGTTGACAAGACTCTGCAGCATCGCGTGGACATCGGGGGCGGTACCTCTGGATTGGCAGACCGGGGTGGTGGTTCCTCTCTTTAAGAAGGGGAACCAGAGGGTGTGTTCTAACTATCGTGGGATCACACTCCTCAGCCTTCCCGGTAAGGTCTATTCAGGTGTACTGGAGAGGAGGCTACGCCGGATAGTCGAACCTCGGATTCAGGAGGAACAGTGTGGTTTTCGTCCTGGTCGTGGAACTGTGGACCAGCTATATACTCTCGGCAGGGTCCTTGAGGGTGCATGGGAGTTTGCCCAACCAGTCTACATGTGTTTTGTGGACTTGGAGAAGGCATTCGACCGTGTCCCTCGGGAAGTCCTGTGGGGAGTGCTCAGAGAGTATGGGGTATCGGACTGTCTGATTGTGGCAGTCCGCTCCCTGTATGATCAGTGCCAGAGCTTGGCCCGCATTGCCGGCAGTAAGTCGGACACGTTTCCAGTGAGGGTTGGACCCCGCCAAGGCTGCCCTTTGTCACCGATTCTGTTCATAACTTTTATGGACAGAATTTCTAGGCGCAGTCAAGGTGTTGAGGGGATCTGGTTTGGTGGCTGCAGGATTAGGTCTCTGCTTTTTGCAGATGATGTGGTCCTGATGGCTTCATCTGGCCAGGATCTTCAGCTCTCACTGGATCGGTTCGCAGCTGAGTGTGAAGCGACTGGGATGAGAATCAGCACCTCCAAGTCCGAGTCCATGGTTCTCGCCCGGAAAAGGGTGGAGTGCCATCTCCGGGTTGGGGAGGAGATCTTGCCCCAAGTGGAGGAGTTCAAGTATCTCGGAGTCTTGTTCACGAGTGAGGGAAGAGTGGATCGTGAGATCGACAGGCGGATCGGTGCGGCGTCTTCAGTAATGCGGACGCTGTATCGGTCCGTTGTGGTGAAGAAGGAGCTGAGCCGGAAGGCAAAGCTCTCAATTTACCGGTCGATCTACGTTCCCATCCTCACCTATGGTCATGAGCTTTGGGTTATGACCGAAAGGACAAGATCACGGGTACAAGCGGCCGAAATGAGTTTCCTCCGCCGGGTGGCGGGGCTCTCCCTTAGAGATAGGGTGAGAAGCTCTGCCATCCGGGAGGAGCTCAAAGTAAAGCCGCTGCTCCTCCACATCGAGAGGAGCCAGATGAGGTGGTTCCGGCATCTGGTCAGGATGCCACCCGAACGCCTCCCTAGGGAGGTGTTTAGGGCACGTCCGACCGGTAGGAGGCCGCGGGGAAGACCCAGGACACGTTGGGAAGACTATGTCTCCCGGCTGGCCTGGGAACGCCTCGGGGTCCCACAGGAAGAGCTGGACGAAGTGGCTGTGGAGAGGGAAGTCTGGGCTTCCCTGCTTAGGCTGCTGCCCCCGCGACCCGGCCTCGGATAAGCGGAAGAAGATGGATGGATGGATGGATGGAATAATAACCTGTGATTAACCTGGGAGCAACCCAGCTGTAAAAGCCAACTGTTAATTGCCAATGGCCACTATAGTCTTAGTACCATAGTGTATTTGTTCATCCTAAGGTCACATATAGACGTGAATTGCCTTACGTCAGCACCAGAAGTCGTAAAATCAGCTGTTCACCTGGCGGGTTTTTTGGGGGATGAATAGGGAAGTCCTTCTTTAGCTGCCGTCTTGTTTTATCATATATTGCTGCCTTTGTACCTGTCAATGTTTACTTTTGTATGCACATTAAGCCAACAAAAAATCCTGACTTTGGAGCAATGTTCACAGACTCTAGTATGTGTCTCTCTATTAGATGCAATGGTTTTCCGTATTGTGACCATGATTTCGGTCCTAACCTGTTCACCGGTCCTCATATGGAAGGTACTTTTCCTTGTTGATGTCTCAAGAAGGGTAGAAACAAACACAAACACACACACACACACACACACACACACACACACACACACACACACACACACACACACACACACACACACACACACGCACACGCACACACACCATGTATTTTTTAATACATTAAAACATAATAAATAAAATTACTTTAAAAAAAGATGTTTGGTTATATACAATGACCACTTACACAATACAGATCAAATACAATAAAAATAACAAAAACATTTTTATTTCTTACCTATCAGTGCCAGTATCTTTGTAAATGCTTTCAAAGTAGCTATAAGTGTGAATTACTTTTACATTTTTGAAAAGTAATCATTTGCCAATTAATATGCACTGCACTGAGAAGCTGCTGATTTTAGTAAACCATTAACATAGCGTACAATTGTGTGTGATTCTAATCCTCTCTGTGACCTTATGTTAGAGCTGTAAAGGTGTGGTGCCCACCCACATGGGCCTAACATAATATTGGTCTGGATCACTCCCACCTAGGAGGGTGTTGACAACCAATCAAAAGGCCAGGAGTTCACTTTCAGGTCATTCCAAATAGTATTGTCCTGCAGTTATTTTGTAGGTTTAAAAAAAATTTTTTTTTATACTGATTCAACAAGACAAGTTGATGGAGATGTGATTGTTACAGGCAGCACATCAGCAGGGGATACGTTTCCAGCAGAGAGGAATTTTTTTTTTTTTAAATCATTTGTGTGGTTTTAATGACTTCCTGTCATAAATCAGCACTGACTGACACATCGCTGTGACACCTTGGAATTAATGGCGTAAACCTGTCCCCGAATGACACACTCCAAATATTGTGCAAAATCTAGATTTATTTTTTTCTGCTGTAGTATTTTTGAAAACATACAACATTATTTCAGTAGTAGGGTGAATACAGTTGGACCAACATTTGGAAGTAGTCTGTTTTAGAGTCACCATATTTAAAGTCCATTAGTCAAATTATGACACGTGCATGTCCACCAGTGGCCACTGGAGGGAAGAGTGACGCTTCTGCAGATGTGTGTCAGTTAGTGTCCTGCAGGCCTGACCTAGTAGATGATGTGCGACCCCAAAGCAGAAGACAAACATAAACACCCCCACCCGCCTCCCTAACATCCACTTTGTGTTTATTTTTGCCATCTTCTTGCTGTTTGACCTTCTCTCTGATGTAATCACCAGCCAGGTGTGACTTCGCAAGGAGAGCCTTCATTACTAATAGTGTAAATACATGGTGCACATTCCAACTGCCTGGGGTGGAATCTTCACATCAGTGAGCTCAGCACCTGCCTGTGGCTGATATGTGTGTGCGTGTGCGCGTGCATATGTCGAGCACTTTGGGTGACGTCTCGGAGAGAGACAGAATGAGGACGTCACAGGTGAATGCTTTTGTTCAAGCTGACAAGTTGATGCACACACACACACACACACACACACACACACACACACACACACACACACACACACACTGGTTATCATTTGGAATGGGGACCAAGTTTGTGATCATCACTTGTGGGGACAAAGGAAAAATATATTAGTTTTAACTAAGGATGGTAACCATACAGCAGGGGTCCCCAAACTACGGCCCGCGGGCCAGATCCGGCCACCCAGCATCCAAAATCCGGCCCCCAGGAAGTCCCAAGTAAAAAACAATTTGTTTTAAATTTTTATATTTATTTTATTTATTTTTAAATCTTTCCTTTCTAATCCATTTTCTAACGCTTGTTTTTCTTGGTGTCTCCTAGCCGCTCAGGCAAATCATATTGTCTAAAAATATATTTTCCCATCGATAACGTGACAATGTTAAATGTTGATGAACATCAATGTTAATTGATATTAAATGACAAAACGGATTATAAAGACAATGTATATATATATATATATATATATATATATATATATATATATATATATATATATATATATATAATTTTTTAACCCAATGCGGCCCCCGAGTTAAAAAGTTTGGGGACCCCTGCCATACAGAATCACAGTACTATTAATCCCAGGATAACAAATGTTTCACTTTTAAAGAAAATAAATTTTCTCTTTTACCAGTATTTGAAACACGTAAACAAAGTAACCCAAATTTCCTTGTTGTGGGATCAATAAAGTATTATCTTATCTTATCTTAAACCACAGAAATAAAATACAAACTCATTAAACTTTTTTTTTTACTTTTTATTTTTAACAACATTGAACATAAAGAACATAAGAAAACTGTTCTACTTACCTAGTCTTGCTGATTATCTCTTAATCTACTATTTTACCTGCAATCTCCTTTTATAGGCCGTAATGCGGTTGTACACATAGAACTTCAATGCTTGCCATTCCCGGTTTTGGAGAGCTTCCGGTTCGGCCCTCAAACATTTTAAACAGTCACTCTTTGCTTGTACAATACCAGAAAGGATGAATCGCTTCATGTGCTTCTCGACAGCCTTCACCTCTTTCTGTGTCCAGGGTCTTCTTTTCTGGGCAGCTTTACCTGCAAGTGACCATACAAAATATGTGTATGAAAATAAAATAAATAAAAGAAGATTAAAGGGGAACATTATCACAATTTCAGAATGGTTAAAACCATTAAAAATCAGTTCCCAGTGGCTTATTTTATTTTTCGAAGTTTTTTTCAAAATTTTACCCATCACGCAATATCCCTAAAAAAAAGCTTCAAAGTGCCTGATTTTAACCATCGTTATATACACCCGTCCATTTTCCTGTGACGTCACATAGTGATGCCAACACAAACAAACATGGCGCATAGAACAGCAAGCTATAGCGACATTAGCTCGGATTCAGACTCGGATTTCAGCGGCTTAAGCGATTCAACATATTTCGCATGTATTGAAACGGATGGTTGAAGTGTGGAGGCAGGTAGCGAAAACGAAATTGAAGAAGATACTCAAGCTATTGAGCCATACCGTATGCAAGCGAAACCGACGAAAACGACACGACAGCCAGCGACACGGGAGAAAGCGAGGACAAATTTGGCGATCGCCTTCTAACCAACGATTGGTATGTGTTTGTTTGACATTAAAGGAAACTAACAACTATGAACTAGGTTTACAGCATATGAAATACATTTGGCAACAACATGCACTTTGAGAGTGCAGACAGCCCAATTTTCATCAATTAATATATTCTGTAGACATACCCTCATTCGCTCTCTTTTCCTGAAAGCTGATCTGTCCAGTTTTGGAGTTGATGTCAGCAGGCCAGGGAAGCTAGGGTTGATATTCTTCTCTTGATCATCTTCGGTGGCATAAGGGACGGTGTGAGCCAAGACATCCAGGGGGTTTAGCTCGCTCGTCTGCGGAAACAAACTGCCGCCATTGCTTGCCGTGCTACCGAGGTCCTTTGTCCCTGAATTGCTCACACACTCCCGCAGATTCAATGGGGGTCTGGCGGCAGATTTCTTTGACTTTATCGTTGGAAATGCATCTGCTTTGAGTGTCGCAGGATATCCACACATTCTTGCCATCTCTGTCGTAGCATAGCTTTCGTCGGTAAAGTGTGCGGAACAAACGTCCAATTTCTTGCCACTTTCGCATCTTTGGGCCACTGGTGCAACTTGAATCCGTCCCTGTTCGTGTTGTTACACCCTCCGACAACACACCGACGAGGCATGATGTCTCCAAGGTACGGAAAACAGTCGAAAAAACGGAAAATAACAGAGCTGATTTGACTCAGTGTTTGTAATGTGTTTGAGCAAATGGCGGATTGCTTCCCGATGTGACGTCACGTTGTGACATCATCGCTCCGAGAGCGAATAATAGAAAGGCGTTTAATTCGCCAAAATTCACCCATTTAGATTTCGGAAATCGGTTAAAAAAATATATGGTCTTTTTTCTGCAACATCAAGGTATATATTGACGCTTACATAGGTCTGGTGATAATGTTCCCCTTTAAGAAATTAAGTTATACATTTGTTTCCTATAATGTCTCTAACCCACAGAAAAGAATGCATACATATGCATTTGCATTATTTGTGAGAAAACAAAGACTGATAAAACTTGACTAAAAAAACAGTTTATGTATATAGTTTACCTTTGGAAGAATGTCTCACTGCATGATCACCTGAGGATACCTCCTCTTCTTTTGAAAGTTGTGTCAGTCTCTTGGGGGGTGGGATTGCTTCCTCCTCAGTGGTTGGAAAGGCCCCCTCTTCTGTTGGTTCAATGTAATAAACATTCAGTGTCATGCTTACCATAGGCCACATGCATTTCTGGAGTGCTAATCAAATGGAATTTCAGAAAAAATTCTAAATAACAGAATATTAAGACATATATTGTCATTAAAACTACTGCAAATACTGTCGAATACATTTAATAAACCACAAAAATGAGTATTGACATTACATACCATTATCAGGAAATTAACAGTTTTCGTCCTCTCTGGTAAGATCTTCCTCTTCAGTTTCCACACTTTCTGTGGGAGACATACCATGTTAAGCTTATAATTGAGTTCAAACCAAACAAAAGGATGGAAAAAATTGCAAACAGGTAACTGTTGTCTTTGAGAACCCCACAAGTTTCTCTGTACTTAACGAGAAGTTCTAATGCACAAGTCACAAGTCAAGAGAATAGGAACAGGTCTGCCTCGTTTTCCCCTGATGACAATCCTTGAAAAATGTCTGCACAGTTTTTTTCCCCACTTCGGAGAGTGACCAATCAACATCTTCATGAGGATCAGTTGTGTCTCTTGACAAAAAAGCCAACAAGGGCATGGCTGCTACCTCTTCTCTTCGTCTGTTAAAGAGGATGACCTGTGTCAAACATACTTTTGTCAGGTCTGACCAGGCCTTTGTGGAAGAATTTTCAGATAGCGCCCTGCTGCACTCATCATGCATTTGACTGAGAAACTGATGCATTTTTTGAACATCCTCAATGAAAGGCATAAGTTGTGGTGCATTCCACTTTCCTTCAGCTATGTTCCTCAGGGCTGTTGCAGAGATCAACTCGTTCCACTTCTCACGATAGACATCTTGAAACTGAGTGGCATTCCTTACCAGCTCTTCATTGTTCTTTATCAAACCTTGTGCTTTCAAGAGTTTGCTGACTTTAACCAGGGAATTCCCAAGTTTATTTGCCAGTGATGGAATCCAGAATTTGTTAGTGTCAAAGCCACAAGTATATTTGACAGCTTTGACCATCTCCAAGTAGTTCTTAGGATTCGCAAAATCCTCCATTTTCTTCAAGGTAGTTACTTTCCTGGCATTATGAATCCGTCTTCCTAATTCCCGCATCTTCTCTCTGACACATTGTTGATTTTTTGCTGACATACCACTTTTGTTCAACAGGTGCTCCCCAACATCTGTGATGACATGGTCATCTTTTGTTATTTCTGTGATAGGATCAGGAATCATGACACATATTACTCCCCACAGTTGCTTGGATATACTTGAAGGCACAGGCCCAGTATATGTGCACATGGACTGGACACGGTTCTTTCCTGGTTTTCGGGTGACTGATGCAGGTTTGAGGCGACAACTTTGCATGTGTCTCCACAGTACCTTTCTGGTAAACACTCCTTGGCAATATGCACAGTGCATAAAATCATTTCCTTTAGCTTATTTTTTTTGAATGGCACTAGTTCACCCTTTCCTGACTCCATAATAGCAGCATTGTGAGCATAGTTCCCTTTATTACGAATATAGTCTAGCTGTTTCCTTCTCTCCATGGAACTCGTTGGAAAGCTATGAGCTGTGGCTACTTCCATTGTGTTTTTGTGTGCACTTTCTAGATGACTTGCAATCTTGGCATAAGGCTTACTGCAATACAAGCAATAATGTATTTTGTTGTAAACTCTATTTCCATGTTTTTTGAGGGGAGCACAAACAACAACGGTGTCAATTGTTTCCTGACTTGGGCAGGGTTCCTCTGTTCCAGTGACATCAGGTGTTATGTCCAAGTGGTCTACTGTTGTGCTGTTACAGGCTGGAGGACTTATTGAGCCAGGACATCTGTCTTTCATCTAAAATGTGTGAGACAAAATCAATGTGAGGTTTTAAAATATCCTAAATCTCTAATGTCAATCATACCTATACATATAACTTCTTAGAAGTCCTTATAGACAACCAATTAGCATTAAATTAGAGCTACTTTGACTATAAACCAGTCCAAACGAAAAGAAAAAAGCAACACAAAGTGATTCAAAAGGTTTCTAGGAGCAGGGCTGATGTTCTTAATTAAATGCACCTGTTGGTAAAGGTTATCTAAGTTGCCCTCAAACAAATATATCCTTAACTCTTTGTAGTAAAATATATAAGTTGAGATGACAATACAATTAATATAGGCTTTTTGTGAAAACATTAATAAAACTTTTTGGCTTAACTTGGTTATGAACAAAATGTTATTGTACAAATGATAGTCAAAAACTCCATTTATAAGAAAGATGTGCTTGCCTTTTGGTTTAAACAGCTTATTTTCGTATCCCATTAGCCGACATCTCCTGCAGACGAACCACCTATGTTATGGGGAAGGTGGAAGTGATTAACTATACACGGAAGAGGTATGAGAAGAAAGGCGAGTGCAGTACCAGCTACAACCCGATGAGGGGGCTGCTGTGCAAATGTCTCACACTCAAACTAACCAGTATACATGTTTTATGGGCCAAAGCTTAAAAATCACTTAGGCATCTTCAGAATGGATCTGATTATCATTTAAAAAGGTTTCCCTTTAGGGGACCTGTTTTTTTGTCCCCATACCGTCAAAGGTCCCCTAAAGGTGACTGTTTAAACAGAGCGATGTCCCCATTAAGCAAACATTGCCAGAACACACACACACACACACACACACACACACACACACACACACACACACACACACACTCTTATATTTCTTACCTTCTTGAGACCTCCAAATAATGCCTCCCTCTTTAGGACCACCCTTTCGAGACATATAAAGATTTTTATTTGCAACATTAATAACATAAACAAACTACGCAAATATAAAAAAGCTTGTTTTGAAAAATGAGTTGGAATTTCACAAGAGAAAGGTCACAATTTGACAAGAACAACTTAAAATTTTGGCAGTGTTATAATAAAAGTTGTGATTTTACTCAACGCAAGTCAAAATTTTACAAGAAAAACTGAACATGTGTGCAATTGTTATGATAAAAGTTGGAATTTTACTCAATAACAGTCGCAATTTTATGAAAAGAGTCGTAATTTTACTCGACAAAAGTCACAATTTTATGAGAAAACTGTAAAATGTAGGCAATATTATAATAATAATCGGAATTTTAAGAGAATTTGTTCCCAGTTTTATAAGAAAAACGTCGACACATTGTGAGAAAAAGACTGCTTTTAGTTAATTTATTTTGTATTTATCTTTTGTTTGTAATTGGTTTTGAATCTTCATCACTTATTTCAAGTTATTACAGTATGCCTCTATATACATATATTTACATACACATACATATATATTTATATTTTTAGTTAATTGAACTTTCTAGATATATAAAGATTTGTGATTTTACTCAACGCAAGTCAAAATTTTACAAGAAAAACTGAACATTTGTGCAATTATTATAATAAAAGTTGGAATTTTACTCAATAACAGTCGCAATTTTACCAGAAAAGCTTAAAATTTGGGCCATTTTATGAAAAGAGTCGTAATTTTACTCGACAAAAGTCACCATTTTATAAGAAAACTGTAAAATGTAGGCAATATAATAATAATCGGAATTTCACTCGGCAAAATTAGGACAAAAGTCATCATTTTACTCAAAAAATTTCACTATTTTACAAGAACAAGAGAAAAATTGGCAATATTGTGATAAAAGTCAGAATTTTATATGACAAATGTCACAATTTTGCATTAAAAAGTAATCATTTTAAAAGACAATATTGTAATATTACAAAAACAGAATTAATATGAAAATTGGTTCCCAATTTTATTTAAAAAAAAGTTGACACTGAGAAAAAGACTAGTTAATTTATTTTTGTATTTATTTTTTGTTTGTAATTTGGTTTTAATCTTCATTACTTACTTCAAGTTATTACAGTATGTCTCTATATACATTTTAATTATTTAAAAAACAATTAATTTTGGCCAAAGGGGGTGCATTTCAATTTCTTACACACAATTGTTATTACATATGTTGGCCAGAGGGGGAGCACTTCAATTTTTTTTACACACACTTGTCATTTCATATGTTGACCAGAGGGGAGCACTTTTAAAACCGACACAAAGTAAATTTTAAAAATCCCTCCTTTTTGGGACCACCCTAACTTTGATAGATTTCACCCCCAAGGGTGCAAATTAGATCTCTATTTTTTGTTTTTAGTAATGTGTTTAAGGCCGATGACAAACGAGTCACGGACCACAGATGGCCCCTGTGCCGCACTTTGGGCAACCCAGCTGTAAAAACTAACTGTTAATGGCCACTATACCGTAGTGTGTTTGTTCATCCTATGGGACGCGGGTTGTCTTACGTCAGCACCAGAAGTCGTAAAATCATCTGTTCACCTGGAGGGTTTTTTCGGGGATGAACAGGGAAGTCCTTCTTTAGATGCCATCTTGTTTTATCATATATTGCTGCCCTTGCACCTGTCAATGTTTACTTTTGTATGCACATTAAATCAACAAAAAATCCTGACTTTGGAGCAATGTTCACAGACTCTAGTATTTGGCTCTCTATTAGATGCAATGGTTTTCCGTATTGGGACCATGATTTTGGTCCTAACTTGTTCACCGGTCCTCATATGGAAGGTACTTTTCCTTGTTGATGTCTCAAGAAGGGTGGAAATACAAGAACACACACACACACGCACTCGCACACGCACACACACACACACACACACACACACACACGCACGCACACACGCACGCACACACACACACACACACACACACACACACACACACACACACACACACACACACACACACACACACACACACACACACACACACGTATCTCAGCGGGAGACAGCTGGCTCTCCTGCACTAATATGCATGAATAGCCAAGGCCCATCTCCAGGAGCACTGACCGTTCAATATCTGACAGTAGATCATGAGGTGTGTGTAACAGAAATGTTAGCAATATTTCATGAATTTGCCCATTGCAACGCATTGCAGTAATGTAACAGAAACAAATATAATAGACATTTCTATGATAGTATAAATGGTTGCTCACTGTGATATGAATGCAAATAATGATAATAACAAAAACACATTTTTTTTAAATTCCTCTGCATTTAATTTGTCTACAATATACTAAAATTGGAGTTCCCGAGCAGGAATGTAGTCAATATCCATCAAGATGAAGCTTAGTAAACACTACACATTTCTGTCATGGCCGAATGCTGACACAGCACATCTTTGACGGTCACAAGTACTCACAGCAGGTAAAAAGGGAGGCAGCAAGGACCTGCAGAGAAAAGTGTCCTATTCATTATTGTTGTGATGATAAGTTCTATTTATGGAACCTTTGTATGCAAGAGCAGTGATCAGTGTTGTGAAAGCACATTCCAACTAATTCAGTCAAGCACCCCCAACATGTACAGCAGGGGGCCGATTGTTAAAGGAAAATAATCAACAGGTCAGAGCACGCTGGATTCAAACAGACATTACCCTAACTTTCCATTAGCAATATTGACTTTTTTATGAATGATATCACACATTAGGGCTAGGTTTAGTTTGCAAGCACATTGGTACAACACAATTCCCCAGAAACCCCATAATATGAACACTAAACACATTTTCATGTGTGTTATATGTAAAATACATATATATGACGAATGAAATGCATACATATTTTAAAATGAAGAAGCTTGAAGTCGCTACAAGCTATTTCTTAATAGTGTTTCTCACTTTCTTTATCAAAGTGTTGGCACTCACAACTTTATTTGGCTTCATGGTGGCTTATTTTGCTGTACTCAGAGAATGTTCGAAAGCCCATTTGTCTATTGCTCAGAGTTACATAGTGCACTTAAACACCTCAGACACAGTTGTTTATTGTTCTGAGTGTGTCTAATGAACAAATAAAAAACACACACAGAATACAGATGATACAAAGATAATATTCCAAGTCTAACTGTCCATTCTTCACAGACTGAGTCACCAACGTGCAGGATTCTTTTTTTGGACAGTAAATTCAGTGCTATGGCATTAAATGTGACTTTCTTGTTGCTTTACACACCTTTGTGTTATCATAACAGAAGGTGTGTGATCAAAGAATATCTCACTGAAAATGTTAATAAGTTAATAAACCGCCCGAACGCAGCTGAGATAAGCTCCAGCACCCCTCGTGGCCCAGAGAGGGACAAGCGGTAGAAAATGGATAGAGGGATGGATAAATGGAAATATGCTTGGATTCGGAACTAATTACCTTGTGAGATTTTATCCAAAAACCATTTTCTAATGTTATACCCAATGACCATTTTGTCGACAGTGATGTATGGAGGGTCAAATGGGACTAAATTAAATCAATCAATCAATCTTTAAATATTTACTTAAATGGTAAATGGTCAGTATGTTATATAGTCCTTTACTATACATGCACAATACCCAAAGTGCTTTACACTCTACGTCACATTCACATTCACACACTGATGACTTAAACGTGTCAAGTGTGTTAAATGTAATTATAGTTGGAGTTAAACACATAAATGTGTCATTAATGTATTAAATGTAAAAAACACATTTAATTATTTGATATTTTAATCATCTCAACATTTTCTTTATTCTTTAATCATTTATTCATCATGAAATAATCAATTAAAGAGGGAAATAATCAAATTATGGATTAATTAACTCATAAAAAAAGAAAGCAATAATTATTTTAATCATTAAATAAATGAATATTGAAATTATTAGTTTAATAAATATTCTTCAAAATTAAATGAATTAACGACACATTTATTAACACAAGTATGTACCGTCCTGGTCAAAGGTTTACATGCACTTGTAAAGAACATAATGTCATGGCTGTCTTGAGTTTCCAATAATTTCTACAACTCTTATTGTTTTGTGATAGAGTGATTGGAGCACATACTTGTTGGTCACAAAAAACATTCATGAAGTTTGGTTCTTTTATGAATTTATTATGGGTCTACTGAAAATGTGACCAAATCTGCTGGGTCAAAAGTATACATACAGCAATGTTAATATTTGGTTACATGTCCCTTGGCAAGTTTCACTGCAATAAGGCGCTTTTGGTAGCCATCCACAAGCTTCTGGCAAGCTTCTGGTTGAATTGTTGACCACTCCTCTTGACAAAATTGGTGCAGTTCAGCTAAATGTTTTGGTTTTCGTACACGTACTTGTTTCTTAAGCATTGTCCACACGTTTAAGTCAGGACTTTGGGAAGGCCATTCTAAAACCTTAATTATAGTCTGATTTAGCCATTCCTTTACCACCTTTGACGTGTGTTTGGGGTCATTGTCCTGTTGGAACACCCAACTGCGCCCAAGACCCATCCTCCGGGCTGATGGTTTTAGGTTGTCTTGAAGAATTTGGAGGTAATCCTCCTTTTTCATTGTCACATTTACTCTCTGTAAAGCACCAGTTCCATTGGCAGCAAAACAGGCCCAGAGCATAATGCTACCACCACCATGCTTGACGGTAGGCATGGTGTTCCTGGGATTAAAGGCCTCACCTTTTCTCCTCCAAACATATTGCTAGGTATTGTGGCCAAACAGCTCAATTTTTGTTTCATCTGACCACAGAACTTTCCTCCAGAAGGTCTTATCTTTGTTCATATGATGTCAGATGAAACAAAAATTTGCAGAAATTGTCAGGACGAGGACTATGGCGTGATTTGTTCTCCCGTGGTGCAAATGATTTCGACCAGACATGGCGTGAAGGTGAAAACATATTTAATTTTAACACTCAAAAAAAGAAACAAACAAAAGGCGCTCACAGTGGAGGTACAAAACTTGGCTATAAACACAAAACTTGCACAAAGGCAGAAACTATGAACAATGAAACAAAAACACTAACTGTGGCATTAATAAACAAAAACTTACTTGGACATGGCATGAAGTGCGCAGAGGTAAACAGAGTGTGACAGGGGTATGATGTCGCCAGACAGACAGCCTGGCAACTGGAAGCTTAAATAATAGTGACATGATTAAAGACAGGTGCGTGAGTCGTGAGGGCAGGTGAAAACTAATGGGTTGCTATGGTGACAAACAAGAGTGCACAATGAGTCCAAACGTGGAACAGGTGAAACTAATTGGTAACCATGGAAACAAGACAAGAGAGTGAAAAGCCAGAAACTAAAGAGTCCAATAACTAAACAAAACATGACTAAAACAAAACATGATTACACAGACATGACAGAAATAGTGGCAAATAACTACAAATGTGCACTTCATTCACTAACGGTGTTACAAAAAAGATCAGTTAGACTGATACATTATGTTGAATATAGAGAACATAAAAACAGTTTATTTATTGAATCAAAAATATTGAAATTCAACGAATTTGGTACAATTGCAAACAGCTAAAATTATGTACAAAGAAAACTATAACCTGCTACCCAAGAATGTACAACAATTCTTCTCAACTAAAGAGGAGAAATAGAACCTTAGAGAAAAAACTATGCACGTACAACATTTAAGACCTTTAGCATATCAGTATGTGGAAATAAACTATGGAATGGATTAAGCAAAGAAGTTAAACAATGTACTGATATCATCCAGTTTAAAAGGTTGTTCAAATTGATAGTGCTTACAAAGTACAAGGAAGAAGAATTATGAGAAATACATTTGACCTTATTGAAAACAAGATATTCATCATCTCAGTATGTTTATCTTTCCTCAGCATATCTGCATATTGAGAACGAAATGCACCGACACTACCCATATCCACGTAGGTTTTATTTGTCGAAAATATACTTTTCCCTGTCAGGTCAATGACACAACGACATACAGGCTAACGGGCATATATTTTCCCTGTGAGCCCATATGTTGATTCGCCATTGACCGGGCTAGCATGCTAAGCTACACTAGTGTGATGGTGCTTTGCTCCTAAGCATTCGTTGCAGGAACATACTAGCTTTGTTAGACAAGATCATAGACTGTATTGGACAATATAGTTTACATACAAAATGTCCATTTCCATTTACTACAAGTAATAAGAAAACATAAAGGCCTGACTTACCTATCAAGGAGGAAATGAGCAAGTTTGGCGTCAGATGAAAAAATCTTCTCCGCCTTCAGTCGTCTCCATCTTTCAAAGGCATCCCCGATACAAATCCTCGTTTTGTTCCTGGCTTTCTCATGAATAAGTTGAGAATCGTAACGACGCCTTTTAGGTTTACTAAGGTCTGACATGTTTAGTAGCTTTACCAATGGCAGTAGCCAGACGAAGGTGGCGGTGCGTAACTGGCAACCTGGACATACTCACGGACTTTCTAATTGGTCAAACGGTGGCGCGCGGAGCATTGAAATTAAAACATTAACAAGATTTCGGGGCTGTGAATCTAATTTTGAAATGTGCATATCCCGACTGAACTACTGTTATCAGTTATAAAGGTATTCAAAAAGAACATGATTTATTAATGCCTTTTGACATATCAGGGCCATTTAATTATGACTTGACATGAAATGATTACATATGGCTCCTTTAATTCCAATTGGAATTAAATACGCATTTAAGTAATTATTTATTTCTTGAATTTTGTCCCATCTGACCTTTTATAGTGATGAGCCAACAGAGCTGTTTTTTTGTCCAGCTCAGGTGATCTGGCTAACATCCTAAATGAGGACTAGTGAAGGTGACCTCAAGTAATAGTACTTTTTTTTATCCTCGGTAAAGAAGCAAATGAAGAGCCAGACTCATCTGAAATGAGTATTTTCCTCCAGGAGGTGTCAGGCATTAATAGCAAAGCTAATACATTGGACTTAAAGTCTGCAAGTGGCGTCATTTTAATGCCAACCACATGCTGAATGCATAAATAAGAATGTGTCTACTAAAGTACTCCCAATTCCACCTTAAAGGTGGTGGTGATCAAAGGCAAGTGTCCAAAAGAGGCATCTCTGAGAACCTGAAGCTGTTTGAAGCAGAACCTTGCGGAGAGTTCTTGGATAAGTTTTGCCTTTAGCTCATGCATGCTTGAAGGGTGATCTTTGCTGCCAGATGTTGCAGGAACATCCCAAACATTTTTAAAGGTCGCTTTCCATGAATGTTGTCTCAAGAGTGCTGCTGTTCATTAACTTTCCTACTGTCGAATGACCTCATTCATTCCCTATTGCGTCTCCGTCTGCCCCCGCCTGTCCGTGTTTATTCCCTTTATAGGTGAGAGCATTCATAATTCCTCAAGGTCTATCTTCTTCCTAAATGCAAATTAATTTCATGCTCGAATCCTCAAAGTATCATTCACAGTTTGTCCCTTCCTCTTCCTTCACATCTTCAGGCCACTGTGAGAATTAAGAGCAGGAGACATCCGGGAGAAAAAGATAGTGGAGGGTAAATTAAGTTGCATCAGAGACAGCAATTTGACACTTCATGACAGTCAAAGAAGGAGTTGAGGTATGAAGTCCGATGTATGCAGCTAAGCTACAAGTACATATTTGTACCGGGGGTTCGACAAGACACCATAGTTCACTCATGCATCGTATTTATGGGGAGATATTTGCAAACAAAAATAAATACATTGCTAAAACATTTGCACATAAAATAATGGATTTGAAATAAAAACGAAACAATTATATTTTCAATCGAAAAAAGTTTTGGTTGCAAATTATTTAAAAATGTTTTTTGTACAATGAATGTTTTGGGTTAAAAATTATATTATGTTTTTTTTGGTTGCAGATGGCTTTTTTCTTTCATATTTTTGGTTGCAATTTTCTTGGCTGCAAATATTTTGTTAATTTTTTTGAATGCAAATCTTTTTATTTATTTAGTTATAAATCTTTTTGGGTGCAAATGATCTTTGGGTTACAAATCTTTTTTTTTTTGGCTGCAAATAATTTCTTTGGTTGCAAATGTTGTTTTTCCTTTATTCGGTTGCAAACATTTTTTGGGGTAACACATTTTTATTTATTTGATAACAAATATTTTTTTGGGTTGCAAATCTTTTTTTTGGTTACAAAATTATTTTTTTGGTTACAAATCCTTTTTTGGTAAAATTAGTTAAAGTTAGAGTCCCAACGATAGTCACACACGCACACTAGGTGTGGTGAAATTACCATCTGCATTTGACCCATCCCCATGTTCACCCCCTGGGAGGTGAGGGGAGCAGTGAGCAGCAGCGGTGGCCGCGCTCAGGAATCATTTTTGGTGATTTAACCCCCAATTCCAGCCCTTAATGCTGAGTGCCAAGCAGGGAGGCAATGGGTCCCATTTTTATAGTCTTTGGTATGACTCGGCCGGGGTTTGAACTCACGACCTACCAATCTCAGGGCGGACACTCTAACCACAAGGCCACTGAGCAGATTATGACTCAACTTGGGGCGGTATAGCTCGGTTGGTAGAGCGGCCGTGTCAGCAACTTGAGGGTTGCAGGTTCGATCCCCGCTTCCGCCATCCTAGTCACTGCTGTTGTGTCCTTGGGCAAGACACTTTACCCACCTGCTCCCAGTGCCACCCACACTGGTTTAAATGTAACTTAGATATTGGGTTTCACTATGTAAAGCGCTTTGAGTCACTAGAGAAAAGCGCTATATAAATATAATTCACTTCACTTCACTTCAACTTCCATCCTGTTGGCGGGGCCTCCTCTGATCAATATGTTAGGAGTTATTTTTGGTTAGTATCGCTCACCCTAGTCTTTGATATTTTCACTCCAATTGTGTTGAGGGCAGAAGTAGTTAGCAGTCCATCGTCCGAGCCTGACCTTCGAACATAATGCTCAGAGGAGGCCCCGCCCACAGGATTGTAGTTGAGTCGTAACCAAAAAAGATTTGTAACCATAGCTTTTGTTTGAAAATCATTTTTTTAGAATTTAAAATAAAAATGTTTCTGTTTAAAGGGGAACATTATCACCAGACCTATGTAAGCGTCAATATATACCTTGATGTTGCAGAAAAAAGACTATATATTTTTTTAACCGATTTCCGAACTCGGTGACGTCACATCGGGAAGCAATCCGCCATTTTCTCAAACACATTACAAACACCGAGTCAAATCAGCTCTGTTATTTTCCGTTTTTTCGACTGTTTTCCGTACCTTGGAGACATCATGCCTCGTCGGTGTGTTGTCGGAGGGTGTAACAACACAAACAGGGACGGATTCAAGTTGCACCAGTGGCCCAAAGATGCGAAAGTGGCAAGAAATTGGACGTTTGTTCCGCACACTTTAGCGACGAAAGCTATGCTACGAAAGAGATGGCAAAAATGTGTGGATATCCTGCGACACTCAAAGCAGATGCATTTCCAACGATAAAGTCAAAGAAATCTGCCGCCAGACCCCCAGGAAAAGATAGCGGATGAGGGTATGTCTGCAGAATATATTAATTGATGAAAACTGGGCTGTCTGCACTCTCAAAGTGCATGTTGTTGCCAAATGTATTTCATATGCTGTAAACCCAGTTCATAGTTGTTAGTTTCCTTTAATGGCAAACAAACACATACCAATCGTTGGTTAGAAGACGATCGCCAAATTTGTCCTCGCTTTCTCCCGTGTCGCTGGCTGTCGTGTCGTTTTCGTCGGTTTCGCTTGCATACGGTTCAAACCGATATGGCTCAATAGCTTCAGTTTCTTCTTCAATTTCGTTTTCGCTACCTGCCTCCACACTCCAACCATCCATTTCAATACATGCGTAATCTGTTGAATTGCTTAAGCCGCTGAAATCCGAGTCTGAATCCGAGCTAATGTCGCTATATCTTGCTGTTCTATCCGCCATGTGTTTTTTTTTTTTTTTTTGTCCTGTCCAGCTTCTCAGGCAAATCATATAGTTGATGTAGATGCCCATGTCGGCTGTTCAGATTTACTTTACAAAAGAGAAGTGTAGGATACTTCTCTTGTTGCCTTATTTGTATTTGACTTTATTAATGTTTGTTTGTATCGGCATCACTATGTGACGTCACAGGAAAATGGACGGGTGTATAAAAATCAGGAACTTTGAAGTTTTTTTTAGGGATATTGCGTGATGGGTAAAATTTTGAAAAAAACTTCGAAAAATAAAATAAGCCACTGGGAACTGATTTTATTGGTTTCAAACTTCTGAAATTGTGATAATGTTCCCCTTTAAAAACCTTTTTTTTGTTTGGTTGCATAAAAAGACACATTTCTCTCCATGCGTATTTGTATCATTACATGCTTTCGACTTTGGAGGAACATTTTGCGAAAGCTCATTTTCCCTTCCGGTGAGGTGCAAAAGCATATTCGGGTGACTTTTTTGTGTAAAAACTCTAGAGCCCTGACCTCAACTCCATCAAACACCAACCATGATTACCGTAACTAGACATTTTTTAGTGTGCCTCCGGGAACATGAGGGTCATTCCACCAAATCTGTGACATTTGCATGTTGAGGAAATCAAACGCATAAATGCACAAATAAATGAACTGCACTTATCCCCAGGTTCTCCTTTTAAAAAGACAAACAATACATCATTTCTCATCGTAAGGGTAGAAATTATTCTAATGTGAAAATAATGAATACTAAGTTTGGTAACACTTTAGTATGGGGAACATATTCACCATTAATTAGTTGCTTATTAACATGCAAATTAGTAACATATTGGCTCTTAATTAGTCATTATTAAGTACTTATTAATGCCTTGCCTCTGGTGAGGGCGGTCACATTTTTCTCAGCTCCCTCCTTCCCAGCTTGCTCTCTTCGTTTTGTCTGTCTGAACTTTTTTGAAGCCTCTTTCTTTGTGCTGTCCTCAAATCTAAACATCAAACATGGATATGATCAGCTGGACTCTCGACGCAATTGACAAAGTATTTTCGACAAGGAAAAGAGGTTCGGGGGAGTCTGGCTGCCCTGATGGAACCATTGCTGCGGGGTACGTGAGAGACTCCTGGGATAAATGGAGAATCATGTGCCTCTCAGTCCTTTCCATCGAGGACGTGGAAGACATCTACCTATTTGGAACCGTGATCGCGGGGCACCTGCTGATTGGGCTGGGCATTGCTCTGGTGTATCGTCAAATTCGGAAGACGATGGCAGCCACTCAAGGAGCCCAAAGGCTTTTCGTCGCAATGGAAGGATTGGGCAGGGCTGTGGGAACACAGACTGCGGCGATTTCTGATCTGAATCGCAAGATGGATCACATCTTGGAGAAGTTTGCTGAGAAGGAGAATTTAATTGAATTTGAGAGAAAACCAGCATGGACAATAGGGCAGGCAAGTCATTGTTTTCTGACTGCTCGAAGAAAAACAACATCCTAATCTACGATTTGACTCCCTCGAATGGCCTTGACGCTGTGTTATCAGGAACAGGCTGCTTTGAAAAACACCCCCGAGGACACCTCAACGATGGACGCTTTTGACCTCCCTTTTTCTCAACAAGCACCTAGTGTCGAACTTTGAGATCGGCCCCAGTCCACAAAAACACTTCAACATCACACCCAAGTTGATTGGACATACACGCACGCACCCGCCCCTTCCCCAGCCACTGCCTTCACCACCGCTTGTTTGCTCCAACTCTCCCTCCCTCTGTTGCGAGTTTGTTGTGACTAAATGTAACGTGTTTATGTTTCCATTGCAAATGAGGTTTTTTCCCTTGGACTCAGTCTGGACCCCCTCTTGCGGATCAAGCCTTTGACTGATATTTTTTTACTCTCCCCCTTTCCCAATATCACCTTTTTCTCACCTTTTTTTAAGGAGCGCCGTAAAAATGGCTGCGCCGTCGGCGGTCTTGTCTTGTCTCCCTGTAACGTATGTCTGCTCTTAGTGGGACTGTGCCGAAAATATACTTTTCAGTTCTTATGTGTCTTGTGCATGTTAAGAATTGACAATAAATCATCTTGAATCTATTCTGCATGGCCTTATTATACAACCAGTAAGCCATTAACTAAGAGTCTTCCCTCAATAACCTCAGAATTATTGCTTATTAGTACTAAGTAAGAAAGTTGTTGTATATGATTCTCCCTTTAATACCACTTAATGAATATGGTCTGTTCTTACATAACAAAACACAAAACTACAATAACCCTAACCCTAACCCTTAAGTCCTTGTTACTTACAATATGTTCCCCTAGTGTCCAAATAACTCTAAATTAAGTATTTGTTACTTAGAATATGTTCCCCACACCAGAGGTGGGACCAAGTCATTGTTTTGCAAGTCATAAGTAAGTCTCAAGTCTTTGCCCTCAAGTATCGAGTCAAGACAGGCAAGTCTCAAGTCAAGTCCCAAGTCCTGCATTCTGAGTCCTTTCAAGTCCTATTAACCACAGACTAATATATTTACACAGATTGTGTATGCTTTTAAAACGCTGTATTTATTTATTAAAACAAGTGCATTTGAAATTGCAGGAAAAAAAAATAGTGCTGACATTGCACTTCATAATAGCACTATTAACCAGTCATTTTAAACATTTAACTCATTCCTTTACAGAATAAACACATTTGAAAAAACAAGTGCAACTGTACTTATTTGCACAAAAGTGTTAACACTGTATTTCCATGGCATATTGTATTTTAACTAGTTCCACAGCAGTTTCTATCCTGTTCTTACCTTATCTCATTGATCTCATCTCATACTGTATGTGTGTTTATGTGTGCGTACACATGAAAAACATAAATACATGAACATAATAATGAACAAAGTTGTACTTTTTATATGTCAGGGCCCTATGCAATATGTACACATATTCTTAATATAGTGTACATTTTAACTGACCTTTATTTTACTATGTTTGTCTTTTTGTAGGTGGCTAAAATACGCGGTGCTGCTGACCGCCGTCTAACTTTACGTTACTGTGTGTGATACATTGACTAACGTAACGTTATGTATAGGTACCTCATGCAAAACAGCTTAAAAAAAATCACTGAACAAAAAGTATGAATAAGGTAGTGAACTGCAGTGGACGCAACAGATTGCCGTGTTTGCAATAACGTTATAACGTTAGCAGTGAAATTACAGCCTCACTGATTTAACTACAAAACAAATTAAAGTTGCATTACTTAGCCAATAAACGTTAGATTACATTCAAAACGTACCGTTCTTTGTGCAACTTCAAATGTCGAACAAAGTTGGAAGTTGTTGCGTCTCCGTCTGTAATCTTCGAACTGCATGTTTTGCATACTGCAATTCGTTTTTTGTTGACCAACTTGTAGTTTTTATACCCGAACGAAACTATCTTTGGTATAATTTTTTCCTCGCTGCCGCGTTGTTTGACAGCTCTTCTTCGTTGGTTGTCCTGCAATTTGATTGGATGAATGCTGTCGTATGAAAACAACGTGGATCTAATTTGATTGGATGTTGTACCGACAGCACACACGCTGACAGACACACACGTACACAATGAAAGATACAGAGCGCTCCTGAATAACTTTTTAATCTTTGGGTTTTCAAGTCCAAGTGAAGTCACAAGTCATTGATGTTAAAGTCTAAGTCGAGTTGCAAGTCTCTTTACATTTTGTCAAGTCGAGTCTAAAGTCATCAAATTCATGATTTGAGTCTGACTCGAGTCCGAGTCATGTGACTCGAGTCCACACCTCTGCCCCATACTAAAGTGTTACCCTTTATACAACAATCTACAAACCCTGTTTCCATATGAGTTGGGAAATTGTGTTAGATGTAAATATAAACGGAATACAATGATTTGCAAATCCTTTTCAACCCATATTCAATTGAATGCACTACAAAGACAAGATATTTGATGTTCAAACTCATAAACTTATTTTTTTTTTTGCAAATAATAATCAACTTAGAATTTCATGGCTGCAACATGTGCCAAAGTAGTTGGGAAAGGGCATGTTCACCACTGTGTTACATGGCCTTTCCTTTTAACAACACTCAGTAAACATTTGGGTACTGAGGAGACATTTTTTAAGCTTCTCAGGTGGAATTCTTTCCCATTCTTGCTTGATGTACAGCTTAAGTTGTTCAACAGTCCGGAGTCTCCGTTGTGGTATTTTAGGCTTCATAATGCGCCACACATTTTCAATGGGAGACAGGTCTGGACTACAGGCAGGCCAGTCTGGTACCCACACTCTTTTACTATGAAGCCACGTTGATGTAACACGTGGCTTGGCATTGTCTTGCTGAAATAAGCAGGGGCGTCCATGGTAACGTTGCTTGGATGGCAACATATGTTGCTCCAAAACCTGTATGTACCTTTCAGCATTAATGGCGCCTTCACAGATGTGTAAGTTACCCATGTCTTGGGCACTAATACACCCCCATACCTTCACAGATGCTGGCTTTTCAACTTTGCGCCTATAACAATCCGGATGGTTCTTTTCCTCTGGTCCGGAGGACACGACGTCCACAGTTTCCAAAAACCATTCGAAATGTGGACTTGTCAGAAAACAGAACACTTTTCCACTTTGTATCAGTCCATCTTAGATGTGCTCAGGCCCAGCGAAGCCGACGGCGTTTCTGGGTGTTGTTGATAAACGTTTTTTGCCTTGCATAGGAGAGTTTTAACTTGCACTTACAGATGTAGCGACCAACCGTAGTTACTGACAGTGGGTTTCTGAAGTGTTCCTGAGCCCATGTGGTGATATCCTTTACACACTGATGTCGCTTGTTGATGTAGTACAGCCTGAGGGATCGAAGGTCACGGGTTTAGCTGCTTACGTGCAGTGATTTCTCCAGATTCTCTGAACCCATGATGATATTACGGACCGTAGATGGTGAAATCCCTAAATTCCTTGCAATAGCTGGTTAAGAGAGGTTTTTCTTAAACTGTTCAACAATTTGCTCACGCATTTGTTGACAAAGTGGTGACCCTCGCCCCATCCTTGTTTGTGAATGACTGAGCATTTCATGGAATCTACTTTTATACCCAATCATGGCACCCACCTGTTCCCAATTTGCCTGTTCTCCTGTGGGATGTTCCAAATAAGTGTTTGATGAGCATTCCTCAACTTTATTAGTATTTATTGCCACCTTTCCCAACTTCTTTGTCACGTGTTGCTGGCATCAAATTCTAAAGTTTATGATTATTTGCAAAAAAAAGGTTTATCAGTTTGAACATCAAATATGTTGTCTTTGTAGCATATTCAACTGAATATGGGTTCAAAATGATTTGCAAATCATTGTATTCCGTTTATATTTACATCTAACACAATTTCCCAACTCATATGGAAACGGGGTTTGTAATTATTGATAGATCTTTAAAGCCCCTGCTTCTGATGTGCCAGTATCCCAATGAATTTGTCCATATAGTGTACTTCCATTGACTTTGCTTGAGGGCATTATTGTACCATATGTATTGTATTATATTGTACCGCATGTCTGTTTCCATAACAATACGCTCACATTCTTTCATTGCCACAAATCTCCTAGTTATTAGCAACATTGCTCCGTCCGCTGTCACAGTGAAATATTGAGCCCCCCCATCGTGTTTAGACAGGCCTTACTGCCATGCTGTGCAAATCCATTAAATGTGCCGCATCAGAAGTGAGGTTATTATCAGATGAAGCGCGAACACAGCTGATATACAAAGCACGGTCATACTACATGTTCCCACAAAGCCTGTCAGTCAAGCCCTGGTTGAATAGAACACATGATGGTATCAAGCTGTTAACACTGTTGCTTGTCAGCCGGGGGAGGAAGACGGCAGCCATTAGGAACCTGTGCTAAGGCAATGTAAATTGACATTGTGTGCTTTTTGTCATGCCTGCGTGTTTTTGTATTGTGCGTCGCGGATTTATTGCTTACACACCACATCTATAGTGACGCAAGTTTGATGGTTGTTGTTATGTCAGCGCAACTGTTCAGAAAGACTTTTGCAAAACTGAGCATTATAAGCTGGCCTGCATCCAAAAGGTAATTCATGCTTTTTCGCTGCACAATATCGGTTGGCTTCATTTTGGGGGTGCACTAGTACGATAAAGTGCGGAAAAACCTAACCAAATTAGATGTCAGAAAAGTAAAAGTACTAGAAACAACAATGGAGCAAGAACATTTGATTATTGCAGCCAAGTGGACAATGCAGAAAAAAATACCGCTTTCATTGCACCAGTTGGCACACAATAAGTGTGTTAAATAAGGAAAGTATGGAGATTGATTTCATTCGAGAGAAGACTGAAGTAAAACACTGCAGCATTAGCAACATGCCAATAGCCTTTGACTAGACTTCCTTTTTACTGTCATTCAAACTTGAACTTTACAGTACAGATAAGAACGGAATTTTATTGCATTAGCTCATGGTAGTGCAGGATAGAAGAGCAATAATGTGCAGATATAAATAAATAGATTACTGTACAGATAAATATATTGCACTTTTTCATATGCATCCACGTTTATGGATGTATGTTATATTGTCTTTATATTCCAGCGAGTTAATACATTTTTTGGGGGGAATAGAGGGGATTATTATGATGCGTTCAAGAGTCATTATGATGCGCTCAAGACAGCACGGGTCATCTCCCCTCATTGGGGCGTTTTTATTTTTCTATCTCTTATCTTATCTCTTATTGTTTTGGTCATTGCCAGCTGGCTTCATCGCCCATACAGTATGCAGCATTAGGCACATTTTTAGTTACTTTCCTAAAAAGTAATGAAATGACTGATTCACTAATGCAAACCAGGGAAAGTAATTATTGTTACTTTTTCATAAGGATGCACAATATTAGTTTTCTTTAAAGGCCTACTGAAAAGCAATTTTCTTATTTAAAGGGGAACATGATCACAATTTCAGAATGGTTAAAACCATTAAAAATCAGTTCCCAGTGGCTAATTATATTTTTCGAAGTTGTTTTCAAAATTTTACCCATCACGCAATATCCCTAAAAAAAGCTTCAAAGTGCCTGATTTTAACCATCGTTATAAACACTCGTCCATTTTCCTGTGACGTCACATAGTGAAGCCAACACAAACAAACATGGCGGAAAGAACAGCAAGCTATAGCGACATTAGCTCGGATTCAAACTCGGATTTCAGCGGCTTAAGCGATTCAACAGATTACGAATGTATTGAAACGGATGGTGGTAGTGTGGAGGCAGGTAGCGAAAACGAAATTGAAGAAGAAACTGAAGCTATTGAGCCATATCGGTTTGAACCGTATGCAAGCGAAACCGACGAAAACGACACGACAGCCAGCGACACGGGAGAAAGCGAGGACGAATTCGGCGATCGCCTTCTAACCAACGATTGGTATGTGTTTGTTTGGCATTAAAGGAAACTAACAACTATGAACTAGGTTTACAGCATATGAAATACATTTGGCAACAACATGCACTTTGAGAGTGCAGACAGACCAATTTTCATCAATTAATATAATCTGTAGACATACCCTCATCCGCGCTCTTTTCCTGAAAGCTGATCTGTCCAGTTTTGGAGTTGATGTCAGCAGGCCAGGAAAGCTAGGGTCGATAGGGGGTTTAGCTCGCTCGTCTGCGTGAACAAACTGCCGGCATTGCTTGCCGTGCTACCGAGGTCCTTTGTCCCTGAATTGCTCACACACTCCGGCAGATTCAATGGGGGTCTGGCGGCAGATTTCTTTGACTTTATCGTTGGAAATGCATCTGCTTTGAGTGTCGCAGGATATCCACACATTCTTGCCATCTCTGTCGTAGCATAGCTTTCGTCGGTAAAGTGTACGGAACAAACGTCTAATTTCTTGCCACTTTCGCATCTTTGGGCCACTGGTGCAACTTGAATCCGTCCCTGTTCGTGTTGTTACAGCCTCCGACAACACACCGACGAGGCATGATGTCTCCAAGGTACAGAAAACAGTCGAAAAAACGGAAAATAACAGAGCTGATTTGACTCGGTGTTTGAGAAAATGGCGGATTGCTTCCTGATGTGACGCCACGTTGTGACGTCATCGCTCCGAGAGCGAATATTAGAAAGGCGTTTAATTCGCCAAAATTCACCCATTTAGAGTTCGGAAATCGGTTAAAAAAATATATGGTCTTTTTTCTGCAACATCAAGACGCTTACATAGGTCTGGTGATAATGTTCCCCTTTAAACGGGGATAGCAGGTCCATTCTATGTGTCATACTTGATCATTTCGCGTAATTGCCATATTTTTGCTGAAAGGATTTAGTAGAGAACATCGACGATAAAGTTCGCAACTTTTGGTCGCTGATAAAAAAGCCTTGCCTGTACCGGAAGTAGCAGACGAGTAGCGTGACGTCACAGGTTGTGGAGCTCCTCACATCTGCACATTGTTTACAATCATGGCCTCCAGCAGCGAGAGCGATTTGGACCAAGAAAGCGACGATTTCCCCATTAATTTGAGTGGGGATGAAAGATTTGTGGATGAGGAAAGTGAGAGTGAAGGACTAGAGGGCAGTGGGAGCGATTCAGATAGGGAAGATGCTGTGAGAGGCGGGTGGGACCTGATATTCAGCTGGGAATGACTAAAACAGTAAATAAACACAAGACATATATATACTCTATTAGCCACAACACAACCAGGCTTATATTTAATATGCCACAAATTAATCCCGCATAACAAACACCTCCCCCCTCCCGTCCATATAACCCGCCAATACATCTCAAACACCTGCACAAGATTCACCAACACAGATGTCCAGAATACTGTGGAATTTTGCGATGAAAACAGACGACTTAATAGCTGGCCACCATGCTGTCCCAAAATGTCCTCTACAATCCGTGACGTCACGCGCACACGTCATCATACCGAGACGTTTTCAGCAAGATATTTCGTGCAAAATTTAAAATTGCACTTTAGTAAGCTAACCCAGCCGTATTGGCATGTGTTGCAATGTTAAGATTTCATCATTGATATATAAACTATCAGACTGCGTGGTTGGTAGTAGTGGGTTTCAGTAGGACTTTAAGCCGAGACCAATACAAATAACTATCTTTTAAAGACCATTACCGATCATTTATTTATATCCAAAATGTCTTAAAATTTAGATTTAACTGTAGTTTATGCACACCTTTCTTTTTGGCCGACTTTGGGACATCTGCTTAAGCAGCACAGGCGTATTTGAAACGCTGTCGTAGAGATGCTGACATTTTTAGGTGGTTGATAAGGTTTCATGTGTTGAAGTGCAATGTTTTTCTTACCCCTCCTCATTTAATGTTTGCAGAACATTTGGTGCAAATAGCACGCAAAATGCCTTCCGCTGAAACAGTGAAGAAGTCCCACACGATCGACACCATGTCTGTTTACAGCAAAAGCAGGAGAAAAGGAGCGCTTGATATGCCCTAACCCACCAACAAGACAGCACGGGTCATCTCCCCTCATTGGGGCATTTGTATTTTTCTATCATCCCATGGCCGTGAATGTGATTGGTGGGAAATGAGGAAGTCTGTGCAATACAGAGTTGGAGCACCGTTAAGACCAGAAAGGGGACAAATAAGAGGGTTAGATTGCCTCTGTCAGGGCTGACCCAGGCTAAACTCAGGCTATGTCTACACTAAGCCGGATAACCCATTAAACGAATGATTATTTAGCCTAAGCCCCGTTTCAGCCACACTAAACCAGCGTTTAAGGTCCCCCTCCTCGGACAAAGTTTTACACGGGTAAGTGCGCCGTGTATTTCTTGAATCTACGGCTCTTAGCTTTGTATGGACTCATTGATCGTTTACAAATTGAGTTCGGAGAAGAAGTGACGCCAGAAAGACCACGCCCCACATAGGAAGTGACGTCAGAAAGAACGCACCACAGCCAGCTTCATAATAAAGCGGTTTTGTAACTAGGAGCTAACCACTGGAAATATGGAGGCGAGTCATCCAGACATGCCCGTGTTTCTCCTTCCGTCTGTACAGACGCTTGTGGAAATCACACATGAATACCTTAAGAGAAAGTGATTGCAGCTATTTGGGATACAACACTTCTCAGACGGCATGATAACTTTCCAATGTCCAGATCAGCTGTGATTCTACTTACCGAAAAACTTTGTCCATTTGTCGAAGGAGAGACAACGAGAATGCGGATGTGATTAAAAAGGTAGCGTGTGCTTTGTATTACCTGGTCGTCGAGGGAAGACTACGGAAAACGGCGAATGCTTTGGGACTGGCAAAGCAGACTGTATCAGTTATTGTCCGCCATGTATGTCGCGGACTCAACGTCTAGGTCCAGCAAATATAAAGCCCCCAAAAACGAATGGACAATGAAGGTGAAGGCAAAAGAGTGAGGAGTGTCCTGACCAGATATCTAGATCCCGAGATTGATTGTTGTAAAATGTTCTTTGTGTACTTTCACGTGTTTATTAAAGATTTGATTAATTTATGATGGCTCAGGTGTGATTCACTACAATAGGGCCCCACAGCACACTAGATTCCAGTTAATTGAAATACCACAACACTGGATATTGTTCAGATAAGTTACATTTAAGAACTTGCACACAAAGCAACACTGGAGGTGACTATGACGTGCGCATTTTCCGCACACGCGTATTAGGTCGCGCTGCGCCGGCGGACGGAGGGGGCAGGGGGTCTTGAACGGTGGTATTGTTGTGTGTGGACACGGATAAGGTTAGGTGGGATTTCCTCTGGATATCCTTATCCGGCTTAGTGTAAACAGGGCATCAGACCCTGAACAGATTTTTTTGAGCTCCCCCTTTCATTTCATTTTTTTCTTTATATAATGATTTTTGTAGTTTTTTTAATCAAACTTGGATTTACATTAATGCATGTTTTCTACTACAACAAATTCCTGTGAAATGCACTGTTCAACAATTATTATTTTTTTGTGTGCAAAATAACCAATTTAACATAATTGAAACATGCAATTGCAAATCTTCTCGACACATCTCCAAGCGGGATTCGAACCCATTCCAACTGTTTACCACAACCCCGCCACAGGCGAGGATACGAATATCCTGGGAAATGTGCCATAATATTCATATCAGTGACTGAGCAGGAGGGACCAGGAATACTTTTGCAGTGTAATTTCTTATAAGAGCCCTATATATGCGCTTATTCACGCAAAACAGGGGCCCCCACGGACGGTGGGGCCCTAGTGTGATAGGGGGGGGGGGGGGGGGGCGGCTCTGACTACAATAATAACTTGCCGCATTTCACTGTCGGTCACGGCGTAACATTTGAATTAGTAATTCATTTCATTACCTGTTACTAGTGATGGGTAAGTGTCATCGCAGTGAGTGTTTGGCACACTCACTAGCTGTATTGACCCTGTAGTCCTGTTTCAACAAAATAGTGAGCAAATATTTTTTTCCCTGAATTGAATATCTAAAGACAGGTTGATTGGCAACACTAAATTGGCCCTAGTGTGAATGTGAATGTGGTCTGTCTATCTGTGTTGGCCCTGTGATGAGGAGGCGACTTGTCCAGGGTGTACCCCGCCTTCCGCCCAATTGTAGCTGAGATAGGCTCCAGCACTGCCTGCGACCCCGAAAGGGATAAGCAGTAGAAAATGGATTGATGGAATTGAATATCGGTGCAGAAAGGAATAAGAAGTGTGCATTTCTGGTCAATCACCCAAATCTTCAATAGGAAAATAACTTTCACCTCATTTGGCGCTATAAAATCACAATGATCCCACACTTTGTAATTTTTCCCTTTTCCTCGTTCCATTTGGAATCGAGGATGGAGACAAAAATCAATGGGAAAAGCGCATTCTGATCAACTCAGTTTGGTGCTTCACAGTTAAACGACCTAGCAGCTGTATCGGTCACGTGGTGCTTTCTTAAAGTGACACACACACAGTATCACTCATTGTGCTGCTTCAGTAGCGTTTGGCCCATCACTCCTTGTCACTGTAAAGCATCGTATCAGCTTTGCATGCATGGAAGCCAATCTGACCCGGTACTAGAGAAAATACCTACATTTTGCCAGTGGAAATGCATCAAAAACGCTGGAAAGGAAACGCAAGAGCTTGTAATGGCCACAGGGGTCCATCTATATATGTGTATATATATAATAAATATTGCCAGTCACAATTAACTTATGCTCAGCTGGGAAAAGAAATACATATACTTATTATGTCATCCATGTATCTAATATTATGAACTGTTACAGGCGTATTCAATAATCATGTTTATATGAAAAATGCAACTTAATAGAATGTGGGGATATAAAAGGCATCCGGTACTATCAGACCGGACGGAAGCGGAAATTGACGTCACACACCACCTGGAGCACCTGTCAGCCAAAGCGTTTTGCTACGGAGCCACTGCATGGAAGGAATCCTCATTTTTTGACCGTTTTTGGGGACTTACCATTGGCCTGTGGGGAACTGGGACGAACAGAGACTCTTCCCAGGAGGACTTTGAGTTGAATGCGCAGACGCGGTACCGTGAGTACGCTGCGGCTTCCAAACAGGGGGGAGATGTTTGTTATGCGGGATTAATTCATACTTGCCAACCTTGAGACCTCCGATTTCGGGAGGTGGGGGGAGGGGGAGGGGGTGGGCGTGGTCGGGGTGGGACGGGGGCGTGGTTGGGGGCGTGGCCAAAAGGGGAGGAGTATATTTACAGCTAGAATTCACCAAGTCAAGTATTTCATATATATATATATATATAAGAAATACTTGACGTTCAGTGAATTCTAGCTATATATATATATATATATATATATATATATATATATATATATATATATATATATATATACGTATATATATATATGTATTTTATTATATATATATATATATATATTTATTTTATTATATATATATATATATATATATATATATATATATATAAAATAAATACTTGTACTAATTATTTTATTATATATATATATATATATATATATATATATATATATGCATATATATATAAAATAAATACTTGTACTACTTATTTTATTATATATATATATATATATATATATATATATATATATAAATAAGAGAAATACTTGAATTTCAGTGTTCATTTATTTACACATATACACACACATAACACTCATCTACTCATTGTTGAGTTAAGGGTTGAATTGTCCATCCTTGTTCTATTCTCTGTCACTATTTTTCGAACCATGCTGAACATGATGATGCATTCTGTGTGGCACGCACAAAAGTGCTTTCATCAAATGCACTAGATGGCAGTATTGTCCTGTTTAAGAGTGTCACAACATTGCTGTTTACGGCAGATGAACTGCTTTACGGTATACAAAAACGTGACTGCTGTTGTTGTGTGTTGTTGCCGCGCTGGGAGGACGTTAATGAAACTGCCTAACAATAAACCCACATAAGAAACCAAGAACTCGCCCTCCATTATTCTACAGTTATAACGTTATTGGGCAGGTATGCTGTTTATGTTGTGGGCCTGAATTTCGGGAGATTTTCGGGAGAAAATTTGTCCCGGGAGGTTTTCGGGAGAGGCGCTGAATTTCGGGAGTCTCCCGGAAAATCCGGGAGGGTTGGCAAGTATGGATTAATTTGTGGCATATTAAATATAAGCCTGACCGTTTGTGGTTAATAGTTATATATGTCTTGTGTTTATTTTTTTGGTTTAGTCGTTCCCAGCTGAATATCAGGTCCCACCCGTGACTCCTTAATATGCGTAGTGGCAGCGACACCCGGAGAACTTGGGTGCCTTTGTTACAAGCTGATCATCCTTTCCACCAAATTCAACATGCAGAAAAACTCAAATCAACTTTGTTTGCAAATGGTCATATTTTTATTTGTCCTTGTGTTCTTCATGTACGGTCCTCACTCGGCGGGGTCACTTAAGAAGCATGAACACACAATAAACACACAACTCGCACCAGAGCCTGAGCATCTTCAGCTGGGGTTTCTTTTAAGTCTTGTTTTTGGTGGGACAGGGCGGGGGGGCTGGGCTTAGCTTCCAAGAAGTTGAGCTCAAGTGAAGCAAAGTTTTTTTTTTTTTCCCTCTTGCGCTTTAGTGACACGGATATCTGCACATAAAAATTATATATTTATATTTATAATCATATATTTATAGATTTGTCATTCTATTTCAACAATTCATTGTTTGTACCGTGGTTAGCAAAACCGGACAGACTGTCGGTAGGAATGCCTTGTTTGGACATTGATTTTACACACACGCGCACACACACACACACACACACACACACACACACACACACACACACACACACACACACACGCAACATTGGCATACGCACACTACTACACACACGCATGCATAAATACGCTCACCCGAGTTAATGTGTCTACGCACAGACCACGCGTTCTGTCACCTACATGCACACAAACTCACACACTGTTTGCTCAGTGAGGCTGCACATCTACGGAACCACAATCCCTGGCCTGATGGGGACATGAAAACAACAGAGTGAGACATCCAGTCAGTGTCTGTAAACCGTGACAGAATGTCCAAAGTTTGGCATACTGGTCCTGCTGTCACGTCATGTACAATATTGGTTCCCGGGGACATGAGGGTTCCCCCCACTAAAAAGGACAAGACAGACCTACCCGAACACAAACTATGCTTGTGTTCTTTTTAGGCAGTGAAAAAGCACTTTTTTTGATGCCTCAGCCTTGATCAACTCCACGTTTGTGCATTTCCACCACCATATTCAACACAAATACTGCAGGGTTTCTTTTTCTATATACGGCTGGGGATTCCATATCCATCTTGGGGATGTCGGTCTGCCTTTTTGGGGTCTCTTATTTTACATATTTTTGTCAGTCCTAAAAGCGAATCACGAATGAAAAAAAACAACAGCAACAAAAGAATGACTTGAAAAATCTAGAAAAGTAGAAAAAAAAAAGATGATGACATTCCTTTAAAAATAATCCACAGGCTTCTGGAGGCAAAAAAAAAAAAAGTGCGTGGGGTTGAAGCGGTGCTACGTTCAGGTCAAATAGGAAAGAGCAAATTCTCCGCTTCCACTCTTCCTGACCTCCTCGAGAGGCAAGTCATCCTCTCTTCCTCTCTGCAAAAAGGTCACGACTCCTCCCGCGAATAAAAGCTCTTACTCATCCCGTCATCCCCGGCTCGCCCCCTGTTATTTAGACATTTCCCGCCGCCTTATCGCCTGCTTTCTTCCTCTATTTGCCCGCCCACGGCCTCCTTGGCCCCCCACACACACCTTAGCACTCAGAAGATAAAGTGAGCGGTGGTTTAAAAAAGCAAAACAAAACAAAGAAAACACGTCGGCATGCGCATGCAATGTTTGTCACTTGACCTGACTTTGTTATCCTGCCTCGGTTCTTAAAGAGGCTTCTTGTCAAGGACTACTTTGCAAACTTGATGTGCTTTGAAAATAAATCCCCCCCTCCCCCTCACTCTGAGATACCTGTGACCCCTTTATCATTATCCTGGCAGTCAAACTAGACCCACGAGTCAGGCGAGGCTGGGTAGTGGCTGGTCTCGTAGTTCAGTTCGCTGTAGGGCCGGGATGCGGAGTAGAAGTCTACATAGTTGCCGGTGGACTTGAGGCCCAGATGCATGCGCAAATCCTCCCGAGGGTCCCGGGGTGGTCCGGCGGTGCTGGGAGGCTGCTGGGGTTGGGCCTGAGGTTGGGCCTGCGCCTGGACCTGCGGCTGGGTGGGCAGGGGCGGCGGCGGCGGCCCCTGGTCCTCGTAGTAGGCCTCGTCGAAGCTCCTGCTCTGGCTGTGAGGGGGAGGCTGCGGAGGCAGAGGCTGGGGGAAGGAGGGAGGAGGAGGGTAGTGGTCGTAGTCTTTTAGCACGGCGGTCGACGGGCTGTCCTGCTGGGGCTGAGGGGCCACGGTGCAGGGCTGAACTGGGGCCTGCAGGGGATGCGAGTGTGGGTGGAGTGGGGGGTGCAGTGAAGGGAGGTATGGAGGGAGGTGATGGGAGAGAAGGCTTTCAGGATGTATTGATAATAACTAAAAGAATAAAAGGGGCCGCCTCATGCTGCATACACATTTACATGCACGTCACTGCACTAGTATGTAGTTGTTGGTGTTTTCATTGTCCCCGCCCCTCCTGTATAAGGGTACTAACTGCAGTTGAACCAACCCAACCACCCCAAAATTTAAAAAAAATAAAATAAAAATCAGGCTTCGCTACACATCTTAAAATTAAGCTTGGAGTAGTCTTCAGCTAACTTAATACATATGTTTTGGATTTGCCCATCCCTGTGCAGTTATTGGACTGAAATGTTTAAATATTTGGTCTTTGGTAATTAGCAAAAAGATCGAACCGGGGTAGCCCCTCTGTCATCTTCTCTTAGCAAATCCAAAAAGATTTTGGTAGCATTTACTACTTTGTTGGCTTGAAGACTCATTGTGCTTAACGGGAAGGCCTGCCTGCCACACCCGCTGGATCAGAGATATTCTTTATTTCCTTCAATTGGAGAAAATTAGGCTGACATTAAACGGTTGTTCAGGTTCGGGAAGTATGGGGTGGTTTCTAGATATGTCTGATAGTATCGGCCTGCCGATATTATCGGCCGATAAATGCGTTAAAATGTAATATCGGAAATTATCGGTATCAGTTTTTTATTATCAGTATCGGTTTTTATTTTTTTATTTTTTATTAAATCAACATAAAAACACAAGATACACTTACAATTAGTGCACCAACCCAAAACACCTTCCTCCCCAATTTACACTCATTCACACTCATTCAAACAAAAGGGTTGTTTCTTTCTGTTATATGTCAATATATATCAATACTGTCTGCAAGGGATACAGTCCGTAAGCACACATGATTGTGCGTGCTGCTGGTCCACTAATAGTACTAACCTTTAACAGTTAATTTTACTCATTTTCATGAATTACTAGTTTCTATGTAACTGTTTTTATATTGTTTTACTTTCTTTTTTATTCAAGAAAAGGTTTTTAATTTATTTATCTTATTTTATTTTATTAATTTTTTATAAAAGTACCTTATCTTCACCATACCTGGTTGTCCAAATTAGGCATAATAATGTGTTAATTCCACGACTGTATATATCGGTTGATATCGGTATCGGTAATTAAAGAGTTGGACAATATCGGAATATCGGATATCGGCAAAAAGCCATTACCGGACATCCCTAGTGGTTTCCGAAAATATGTAAAGGAGACTGATCTCAAAAGTAACCCCGATTGAAAAGTAATTGAAAGGAAGATAATTGATGAGCCTTTTGTCTGCCTTTGTGTATTGCTGCACCGTGTTGGGGACATTCAGGAGTGCAGTTGTCTGTGGCTTCATGTCAATATTTGCATGTACTTATTTTGACTTGAATTGTGTGTTTGTTTGTTTTTTTCTTCATATATTTTTATTAATTGTATGAGGGAGAAAAAAAAACATTTGACATGTGTTTAATTGTATTTCTGGACTGTGTATATAAAAAATCCAATAAACAAATGTTTAAAAAAAAAAAAGAAAAGCTTGTAGCTCGGCCAACTATTCGACAAGGTTTGATCGTTTTATTTGACGCTAACTTAGCATGACGCTGCTGTTAAAAAGTGAGTGTAATGTTAGCACTTCATGCTCGTGGTGCTAACAACTGAGGACTCCTGTCCTACTCCTTAAAGGGGAACTGCACTTTTTGGGGAAATTTGCCTATCATTCACAACTATTAAGAAAGACATATGTTTTTCTTTTTTATGCATTCCAACCAGTAAATAAATGCGATAAAAAGTCTGCTTACAATACAGTCAGTGGGAGTCGCTCTATTCTTCCGACAAAGCCCTTAAAAAACATCCAAACACCTACATCAAAGTTTTATATACATGATATAAGTATATATGTAATGTAGTAACAGGTACATTCATAATAACCTTTAATATTTACATATTTTACCGCACGAATGCAGCTGAGATAGGCTCCAGTGACCCCCCGCCACCCCGAAAAGGACAAGCGGTAGAAAATGGATGAATGGATGGATATTTTTCTCATTTTAAGCATACAGCGACACAATAATTTCAAAAACGCATCACAACGTTCGCTTTTCCCGTCGACAACAACACCGATTATCAATCACTGCAGACATCATGAAAGCCAACAACCGTAATAAAACATCACTTAATGTACAATGTCTGCTGTCATTAGGATGCCGACAGATGGGATGTTACATTTTCGTTTAGATGAAGAAAGATTGAAAATTCTCGAAAACAAAAAAGGGGGGTGTCTTTCTCACCATTGCCAAGTCTAAATTGGATGCCAAAGTAGACCAACTTGTCGGATTATGTTTTCAACCTTCTACTGTCAAGGTGAGAGTGATGATTTATGATCTACAATAAACTTTTACGAGCTCCGAGGCGAAAAAAAGCAGCTCACCAGCTGATGACGTCCTATAGCAGTGGCGGCGGCGCTATATATAGTTTGTCTGCGTTAGCGCTTACAATAACAATATCACTAATACTTGGTTAATATTCAAGTCACAACATTTAAAGGGAGTATAGTTGGCGGTTTTTTGATGGTTATTTAGAGGGCTCTATTTGCGATAAAGGGAACCTCCCACAGGCTCCATTGTGAGCGCACATTTATTTACGAGTTACAATGCAATTAACAATAATGATTGTGAATAATAGGCAACATTTTTAAAAAGTGCAGTTCTCCTTCAATTTGACGTTGTTGTTTGTCTTATCTCCTCTCTGAGCTGCCACCTTAACGTGGTAGAGGAGTTTGCGTGTCCCAATGATCCTAGGAGCTATGTTGTCCGGGGGCTTCCATGCCCCCTGGTAGGGTCTCCCAAGACAAACAGGTCCTAGGTGAGGGATCAGACAAAGAGCAGCTCGAAGACTTCTATGGAAATGCAAGAACCGAGACTCAGATTTCCCTCGCCCGGACGCGGGTCACCGGGGCCCCCCTCCGGAGCCAGGCCCGGAGTTGGGGCACGATGGCGAGCGCCTGGTGGCCGGGCCTGTCCCCATGGGGCCCGGCCGGGCACAGCCCGAAAAGGCAACGTGGGTCCCCCCTCCAATGGGCTCACCACCCATAGCAGGGGCCATAGAGGTCGGGTGCAATGTGAGCTGGGCGGTAGCCGAAGGCAGGGCACTTGGCGGTCCGATCCTCGGCTACAGAAGCTAGCTCTTGGGACGTGGAACGTCACCTCGCTGGGGGGGAAGGAGCCTGAGCTAGTGCGCGAGGTAGAGAAGTTCCGGTTGGATATAGTCGGACTCACCTCGACGCACAGCAAGGGCTCTGGAACCAGTTCTCTCGAGAGGGGCTGGACTCTCTTCCACTCTGGCGTTGCCAGCAGTGAGAGGCGACGGGCTGGGGTGGCAATTCTTGTTGCCCCCCGGCTCAGAGCCTGCATGTTGGAGTTCAACCCGGTGGACGAGAGGGTAGCTTCCCTCCGCCTTCGGGTGGGGGGACGGGTCCTGACTGTTGTTTGCGCTTACGCGCCAAACAGCAGCTCAGAGTACCCACCCTTTTTGGATTCACTCGAGGGAGTACTTGAGAGTGCTCCCCCGGGTGATTCCCTCGTTCTACTGGGGGACTTCAACGCTCATATTGGCAACGACAGTGAAACCTGGAGAGGCGTGATTGGGAAGAATGGCCGCCCGGATCTGAACCCAAGTGGTGTTTTGTTATTGGACTTTTGTGCCCGTCACGGATTGTCCATAACGAACACCATGTTCAAGCATAAGGGTGTCCATATGTGCACTTGGCACCAGGACACCCTAGGCCGCAGTTCTATGATCGACTTTGTAGTTGTGTCATCGGATTTGCGGCCTCATGTTTTGGACACTCGGGTGAAGAGAGGGGCGGAGCTTTCTACCGATCACCACCTGGTGGTGAGTTGGCTGCGATGGTGGGGGAGGATGCCGGACAGACCTGGCAGGCCCAAACGCATTGTGAGGGTTTGCTGGGAACGTCTGGCAGAGTCTCCTGTCAGAGAGAGTTTCAATTCCCACCTCCGGAAGAACTTTGAACATGTCACGAGGGAGGTGCTGGACATTGAGTCCGAGTGGACCATGTTCCGCACCTCTATTGTCGAGGCGGCTGATTGGAGCTGTGGCCGCAAGGTAGTTGGTGCCTGTCGTGGCGGTAATCCTAGAACCCGTTGGTGGACACCGGCGGTGAGGGATGCCGTCAAGCTGAAGAAGGAGTCCTATCGGGTTCTTTTGGCTCATGGGACTCCTGAGGCAGCGGACAGGTACCGACAGGCCAAGCGGTGTGCGGCTTCAGCGGTCGCGGAGGCAAAAACTCGGACATGGGAGGAGTTCGGGGAAGCCATGGAAAACGACTTCCGGACGGCTTCGAAGCGATTCTGGACCACCATCCACCGCCTCAGGAAGGGGAAGCAGTGCACTACCAACACCGTGTATGGTGCGGATGGTGTTCTGCTGACCTCGACTGCGGAAGTTGTGGATCGGTGGAGGGAATACTTCGAAGACCTCCTCAATCCCACCAACACGTCTTCCTATGAGGAAGCAGTGCCTGAGGAATCTGTGGTGGGCTCTCCTATTTCTGGGGCTGAGGTTGCTGAGGTAGTTAAAAAGCTCCTCGGTGGCAAGGCCCCGGGGGTGGATGAGATCCGCCCGGAGTTCCTTAAAGCTCTGGATGCTGTAGGGCTGTCTTGGTTGACAAGACTCTGCAGCATCGCGTGGACATCGGGGGCAGTACCTCTGGATTGGCAGACCGGGGTGGTGGTTCCTCTCTTTAAAAAGGGGAACCGGAGGGTGTGTTCTAACTATCGTGGGATCACACTCCTCAGCCTTCCCGGTAAGGTCTATTCAGGTGTACTGGAGAGGAGGCTACGCCGGATAGTCGAACCTCGGATTCAGGAGGAACAGTGTGGTTTTCGTCCTGGTCGTGGAACTGTGGACCAGCTCTATACTCTCGGCAGGGTCCTTGAGGGTGCATGGGAGTTTGCCCAACCAGTCTACATGTGCTTTGTGGACTTGGAGAAGGCATTCGACCGTGTCCCTCGGGAAGTCCTGTGGGGAGTGCTCAGAGAGTATGGGGTTTCGGACTGTCTGATTGTGGCGGTCCGCTCCCTGTATGATCAGTGTCAGAGCTTGGTTCGCATTGCCGGCAGTAAGTCGGACACGTTTCCAGTGAGGGTTGGACTCCGCCAAGGCTGCCCTTTGTCACCAATTCTGTTCATAACTTTTATGGACAGAATTTCTAGGCGCAGTCAAGGCGTTGAGGGGATCCGGTTTGGTGGCTGCAGGATTAGGTCTCTGCTTTTTGCAGATGATTTGGTCCTGATGGCTTCATCTGGCCAGGATCTTCAGCTCTCACTGGATCGGTTCGCAGCTGAGTGTGAAGCGACTGGGATGAGAATCAGCACCTCCAAGTCCGAGTCCATGGTTCTCGCCCGGAAAAGGGTGGAGTGCCATCTCCGGTTTGGGGAGGAGATCTTGCCCCAAGTGGAGGAGTTCAAGTACCTCGGAGTCTTGTTCACGAGTGAGGGAAGAGTGGATCGTGAGATCGACAGGCGGATCGGTGCGGCGTCTTCAGTAATGCGGACGCTGTATCGATCCGTTGTGGGGAAGAAGGAGCTGAGCCGGAAGGCAAAGCTCTCAATTTACCGGTCGATCTACGTTCCCATCCTCACCTATGGTCATGAGCTTTGGGTTATGACCGAAAGGACAAGATCACGGGTACAAGCGGCCGAAATGAGTTTCCTCCGCCGGGTGGCGGGGCTCTCCCTTAGAGATAGGGTGAGAAGCTCTGTCATCCGGGGGGGGCTCAAAGTAAAGCCGCTGCTCCTCCGCATCGAGAGGAGCCAGATGAGGTGGTTCGGGCATCTGGTCAGGATGCCACCCGAACGCCTCCCTAAGGAGGTGTTTAGGGCATGTCCGACCGGTAGGAGGCCACGAGGAAGACCCAGGACACGTTGGGAAGACTATGTCTCCCGGCTGGCCTGGGAACGCCTCGGGATCCCCCGGGAGGAGCTGGACGAAGTGGCTGGGGAGAGGGAAGTCTGGGCTTCCCTGCTTAGGCTGCTGCCCCCGCGACCCGACCTCGGATAAGCGGAAGAAGATGGATGGATGGATGTTTGTCTTATATGGCGTCGTTGCACAAGTGCAGAATTACAGTGCCACACACTCTGTCGGACACAGGCGTGGACAAACGCAGCTCATTTGCATTAAAGCTACAGACACAAACAAGGGGCGTGTTCCCAATTGGGCTTACTAGAAGCATTTTTTAAATTTCTAATGTCCAGCATCAAAACTGCAGTTTGGGCATTACACTTCTGAGACTTGAAATTGCTGAAAAATAGTATAAGATGCTGCCTTATTTACAATATTTGTGTACTCAACTGCAGAGAGTACCAGGCTATTTGAGTCAACTTATAATAGCAACTGCATGCACAAGTGAAAACATGCTAGCAAATGCAATGATACAATATATTTGCATATCATATATAAGGGAAGCAAACAAACATGCATTTGTGTAGCGCTATATCTCACCTGGTTTGGCTTGAAATCATCACTGGCGGTCAGGTAAGAATTTCGGAACAACGTCGATGTTCCACAGGATACTTGAATGGGAAAGACAGCACCACGTGAGATTTGTGAATGTGTAGAAGTAGTACATAAGGTGAAGAGTAGTTTGTACTAAAACAGACAGATTTAAGACTAATACACAAAATGGTGAAAAGGAGTAATAAACAAGTCAACATAATAAAAAGACACACACACACGCACACACACACACACACACACACACACACACACACACACACACACACACACACACACACACACACACACACACACACACACACACACACACACACACTTGTATTTGTTACCTTCTTTGGACCTCTGAATAATGCCTACCTCTTAAAGACCACCCTTTCTAGATATATAAAGATACAAAAGCTTGTTGTGAAAAAATTGTTGGAATTTCACAAAAAATTCAGTTTTATATGACAAATGTCGCCATTTTGCATTAAAAAGTAATAATTTTACATAAAGTAATAATTTTACAAGGAAATATTGCAATATTACAGAAACAGAAAGAATATAAGAAATTGTTCCCAATTTTATAAGAAAGAAGTCAACACATTGTGAGAAAAAGACTGCTTTTAGTAAATGGGTTTTTTTTGTAATTTTTTTTGTAATTGGTTTTTAATCTTCATTATTTACTTCAAGTTGTTACAGTATGTCTCTATATACATATGTATTTTATTTTTTGTATTAATTTTGGCCAAAGGGGGCACATGTCAATTTCTTACACACTTGTTATTACATATGTTGAGCAGAAAGGGAGCACTTTTAAAACCGATACACAGTCAATTTGAAAAATCTTTCCTTTTTGGGACCACCCTAATGTTGATAGATTTCACCACCAGGGGTGCAAATGAGACATTCTCTATTAGATGCAATGGTTTTCCATATTGGGACCATGATTTATGTCCTAACTTGTTCACTGGTCCTCATATGGAAGGTACTTTTCCTTGTTGATGTCTCAAGAAGGGTAGAAATACAAGAACAGACACACACACACGCACACACTTCCACACACACACTTGACACACACACGCACACACACCTGGCATGCCATCTTTCCGGGATGTGTGCTCGCCTTTGTTGCTATGGAAACCAGCGTTGGTTGCCGTGGAATCGTAGTCCATCTTACGTTCCTTTAGACTCATCATCTCTCTTGGAGACGCAGGGGCGCTTGCTGCACACACACACACACATATATATAAAATAATGAGAACAGCGTGAGCCTTTACACCCCTGCATGGTCATATTTGTGCATGCACAAGCATTTCCAGGATGTTTAGTCATTAATCACCATTTACCGAGTCAGCATATATGGGTCACCTTTAAAAAAAAAAAAGCACATAAACTAATATTGCACTGATTTGAACATATTTGTAACTATTATTAGAGAAGTTAACCACTGTATGATGAAAATAAAATAGAGCAAAACTTCTTGCTTGATTTAGTTCATGCTCACAAAATAAAATTCAGGTAAATTAATCAATAAAGGCAGTCATTTAAAAAAATACATGACAGTTTAATTGTAAATAAATAATTAATTACATATTGTTTCATTATATAAACACACATCCTAATAAATATAATGAATATGAAAGTCATTACAATGACATGAAATATATAGGGCATAATGACATTTTAAATAAAACATATAGTTATTATAGTTCACAATTAAACTAGTTAGTTTATAATTTCATAAATGATTTCACTTTTTTTATTTGGATTTGTCGTGTCACAAAATCGGATCATACCCCTCGTCAACATCATTAAAGTTCATCCTTTAGATCACAGATCTTAAACTCATTTAATGAGGCTCGTCACATTATTTCTTGTCGCCCTTTAACGCAGTCAGCCACGCCATTTAACGTGGCCCGCCACATCACTAAATGTGGCCCGCCACGCCATTTAAGTGGTCAGCGAATGAATTTATTATTCATCATATAGCATGTCAACATAAAAGGGTCACCTATAAAAAAAGCACACAATTCCCTTCTAGTATGGGAATTATAATATATTTATTATTAGTTTAATTAGTTCGGCACATGGTCGCGATAAAGAAAAAATTAAGAATCAGTAATTACAAATTTAATAAATTAATAGGTAGAGCATTAAACACCTGTTTACTACCTTTGGAAAAAAAAAATTCAACATTACAAGATCCCTATAAACATTAAATACCACCCTTTACTCACCTTTACGCTCTTTTAAGCCAATACAGTAATGCTGCCTGAGGCTGAGTCAGTCAGTAGCCACGATACTGAGCGGTGTGATCGGATTGGTTTAGTGCCATCTAGTGGCCAATAAAGTTAAAAGTTAAAGTACCAATGATTGTCACACACACTGGTGGTGAAATTAACCTCTGCATTTGACCCATCCCCAAGTTCCCCCCCTGAAGGGTGAGGGGAGCAGTGAGCAGCAGCGGTGGCCGCGCCCGGGAATCATTTTGGTGATTCAACCCCAAATTCCAACCCTTGATGCGGAGTGCCAAGCAGGGAGGTAATGAGTCCCATTTTTATAGTCTTTGGTATGACTCGGCCGGGGTTTGAACTCACGACATACCAAACACAAGGCCGCTGAGCAGGTACTGTAGTATTTATATTTATAGTTCATTTAGCCATTTTTATGCTTGAAAATGCTTAATTTAGCTGTAAAATATGCTTAAAAATAAATCTGCCATGTGGTGAAGCCGCAATATTTTTTTCATATTTCATATACACATATCACAGTCTATTCTGCTACTGACATATATCTGGAAAATATTCACAGCGCCTTTTTGTGATTTTTTTCTTATTTTCTTTATAAATTTGTGAAAATGTATAAAAAACATTTTTTACATTGTCATTATGGGGTATTGTGTGTAGAATTTTGAGGACAATTTATTTCATTTTGTAACAAGGCTGTAACATAACACACACATCTGCGGTCCCCTCCAATGTTTCTCGTTGTAGCCCATTGGGTTGAGTTTTTCCTCGCCCTGATTTGGAATCTGAGCCGAAGATGTCGTTGTGGCTTGTGCAGCCCTTTGAGCCACTCGTGATTTAGGGCTATAGAAATAAACTTTGATTGATTGATTGATAACAAAATGTGGAAAAGGTGAACCGCTATGAATACTTTTTGGATGCAATGTGTGTATCAGTCTCCACCAGTTGTAATGTTACTTTTTCAGCCCAACACAGGCTCAAACACACACAACTACAGCAGAAACAACTGTTTGACTCCCTCAGTGTTCCCTCTCACCTTCAACTCCCTTATACACATGCATGCAGACACACAAATGCACACACACTCACACATACACACACACACACACACACACACACACACACACACACGCACGCACGCACGCACGCACGGCGTGTCCCTATGTAATCCCTTTACAGCATATTCAAAGTGCTTACTCAGCCCCTCTTATCTTGACACTTGGGATTGCCAGAATGCTGCCTACCTATGAGCATCAGCCCCCTCAAGTCTGCTTAACTAAAAATTCCCACAACTACACTCCACATACATGCAAAGTATTAAAGTGCCGCCGATAAACCGAAACAAAGTGGACATCCTAAAAAAAATACTCCACCCTAGCAGGTAGCAGCAGTGCTGTACAGTAAATGCATGCATTCCCTGTAATCTCTCTGCACTATATCAGGGAACATTCTCCTCATTTCTGTGCGACGCACTACAAAAAAGAGAACAAAACAGCTTGTGTTCTCTTCAGCGTCCCTCCTATATCACCTTGACAGCAGCAAGGCAAAAACTACCCAAATACAATAAAGGTTGTTGTACTTTTTTTTCCACCCAGTGAAGTGTCTTGGAAGCTGCCGTTATCTATTTGAATACTAAAGGACCACCTATTACAAGCCTGTGTTTGACATTTCAAAGCAAAAGAGACATTCATCGTCTTTTTATCTGTTTCCTGGCTTTTAACGAGAAGCCGTATTGTATTCACACAATAAAGTGCTTTTGTAGAAACACAAAGAGGCTCTAACTTGTTAAAAAAAATACAAATAATGATATACTGAGAACAAGAGGGTACTTTAAGAAATATTTTCCAAATTTTTAATAATGTGGAGCTTCCAAATGTCAGGCTGATTAACTTCCAGCCTAATCAATGCAATTTAGGTGCACCATTAAAAAAAAACGCGGTAAACAACCACACTTGCACCTAACAATTCAACATATTCCCATAATAGTAGTTGTACTGGGGTCAAACTGTAACATAAAACTTGTTCTCAGTAATGTTTTTTAGTTTATAGTTATTTATATAATAACTCGAGCTGTCAAAATAACAAGTTAACTCTTCTTGGGGCGGCGTGGCTCGGTTGGTGGAGTGGCCGTGCCAGCAATCGGAGGGTTGCTGGTTACTGGGGTTCAATCCCCACCTTCTACCATCCTAGTCACGTCTGTTGTGTCCTTGGGGAAGACACTTCACCCCTTGCTCCTGATGGCTGCTGGTTAGCGCCTTGCATGGCAGCTCCCGCCATCAGTCTGTGAATGTGTGTGTGAATGGGTGAATGTGGGAATACTGTCAAAGCGCTTTGAGTACCTTGAAGGTAGAAAAGCGCTATACAAGTATAAACCATTTATCATTTATTATTTATAACTTGAGGGTTACGGGTTCGATCCCCACTTCCACCATCCTAGTCATTGCCGTTGTGTCCTCGGGCAAGACTTTACCCACCTGCTCCCAGTGCCACACACTGGTTTAATTGTAACTTACAAACCCCGTTTCCATATGAGTTGGGAAATTGTGTTAGATGTAAATATAAACGGAATACAATGATTTGCAAATCCTTTTCAACCCATATTCAGTTGAATATGCTACAAAGACAACATATTTGATGTTCAAACTCATAAACATTTTTTTTTGTGCAAATAATCATTAACTTTAGAATTTGATGCCAGCAACACGTGACAAAGAAGTTGGGAAAGGTGGCAATAAATACTGAAGTTGAGGAATACTCATCAAACACTTATTTGGAACATCCCACAGGTGTGCAGGCTAATTGGGAACAGGTGGGTGCCATGATTGGGTATAAAAGTAGATTCCATGAAATGCTCAGTCATTCACAAACAAGGATGGGGCGAGGGTCACCACTTTGTGAACAAATGCGTGGGCAAATTGTTGAACAGTTTAAGAAAAACCTTTTGGGATTTCACCATCTACGGTCCGTAATATCATCAAAGGGTTCAGAGTATCTGGAGAAATCACTGCACGTAAGCAGCTAAGCCCGTGACCTTCGATCCCTCAGGCTGTACTGCATCAACAAGCGACATCAGTGTGTAAGGGATATCACCACATGGGCTCAGGAACATTTCGGAAACCCACTGTCAGTAACTACAGTTGGTCGCTACATCTGTAAATGCAAGTTAAAACTCTCCTATGCAAGGTGAAAACCGTTTATCAACAACACCCAGAAACGCAGTCGGCTTCGCTGGGCCTGAGCTCATCTAAGATGGACTGATACAAAGTGGAAAAGTGTTCTATGGTCTGACGAGTCCACATTTCAAATGGTTTTTGGAAACTGTGGATGTTGTGTCCTCCGGACCAAAGAGGAAAAGAACCATCCGGATTGTTATAGGCGCAAAGTTGAAAAGCCAGCATCTGTGATGGTATGGGGGTGTATTAGTGCCCAAGACATGGGTAACTTACACATCTGTGAAGGCGCCATTAATGCTGAAAGGTACATACAGGTTTTGGAGCAACATATGTTGCCATCCAAGCAACGTTACCATGGACGCCCCTGCTTATTTCAGCAAGACAATGCCAAGCCATGTGTTACATCAACGTGGCTTCATAGTAAAAGAGTGCGGGTACTAGACTGGCCTGCCTGTAGTCCAGACCTGTCTCCCATTGAAAATGTGTGGCGCATTATGAAGCCTAAAATACCACAATGGAGACCCCCGGACTGTTGAACAACTTAAGCTGTACATCAAGCAAGAATGGGAAAGAATTCCACCTGAGAAGCTAAAAAAATGTGTCTCCTCAGTTCCCAAACGTTTACTGAGTGTTGTTAAAAGGAAAGGCCATGTAACACAGTGGTGAACATGCCCTTTACCAACTACTTTGGCACGTGTTTCAGCCATGAAATTCTAAGTTAATTATTATTTGCCAAAAAAAAATAAAGTTTATGAGTTTGAACATCAAATATCTTGTCTTTGTAGTGCATTCAATTGAATATGGGTTGAAAAGGATTTGCAAATCATTGTATTCCGTTTATATTTATATCTAACACAATTTCCCAACTCATATGGAAACAGCGTTTGTAGATATTGGGTTTCACTATGTAAAGCGCTTTGAGTCACAAGAGAAAAATGCTCGATAAATATAATTCACTTCACATAATTCACTTGTGCAAGTTTCATGACAATATACCCCCCAACGGAATTTTACTAAAACTGTTAGCAAGTTTTGAACAATTCAATGATGCACAAGTAAAACCTTTAAAAATATTCCTGAATGACATTCTGTCAACAACATTGCATCTGTGTCCAAATATCAGGGTTCATTTTTGGAAGGTGATTTAAGTAACGCAAGTTAGTAATAACTTGTGTTTAATCCATATTGAAAAGTGTGATTAATCCGGTTAAAAAAATAATCGTTTGACAGCACTCATTTTAACATATTTGTAACTGTTAATAGAGGAGTTAACCACTGTATAATAAAACTAAAATAGAGTAAAATTACTAGTACTTTCCTGATTTAATTCATGTTAATTGAATAAAATGCAGGGAGATTAATAAATAAAGTCATTGATTAAAAAACCCCATGAACATTTAATTGAAAATAAATCAAAAATATAATAATTACATATTATTTCAGTATATAAACTAAACCTAATAAATACAATGAATATAAACATAATTAATATGACATGAAATATGAATAGAATCATGACATTTTTAATTTAGAAAAAACAGTTATTTCACAATTAAACAAGTTAGATGATGTCTGATCATTACACTTTAACCCTTGTCATCACCAGTGGTAATCATTTAGATCACAGGTGTTAAACTCATTTATTGTGGCCCGTCACTTCATTTCTTGTCGCCCGCCACACCATGTAACGTAGATGTCTATGCCATTTAAGGTGGCCCACCACATCATTAAACTTGGCCTGCAAAAGGCTTGAAATTATTGGCTGAATTGGTTTGTTCTTTAAATTTTGACAGATATATGTATTGCATGCAATTGCATAGGTTCTACACTTTAATGTTATTTTCCAAGCTATAATAATACTTCTTTTGGTAATCAAATTTAAATACTCAAATATCTGTTTACCGAGCATGTTATCCATCGATCTGTGAGTAAAACATATAATAATCAAAATAAGTTGCCTGTGCAAATTGTTCAACAAGGCTTAGGTTTATAATTATGTATATTCAATGTTACAAGTGGCCTACTGAGGGAAGCCATCCTTGCCATGTGGCACGCTATAAATACAAGTTTGACACCCCTGCTTTACAGTGCATCCCGGAAAGTATTCACAACACTTCACTTTTTCCATATTTTCTTATGTCACTGACTTATTCCAAAATGGAATAAATTCATTTTTGTCCTCAAAATTCTACAAACCCATGATGAAAATGTGAAAGTTTTTTTTGTTTTTTTATTTTGCAAATTTATCAAAAATAATAATCACATGCCCAAAAATAGGTGTGCGAAGCTTGTGGCATTATATTCAAAACGACTTGAGGCTGCAAAAACAAGAAGAAACATGAATTGGACATCATGTGGACTAATAAAAAAAAAATAAAAAAAAAATCAATGAATCAAATAAAATATATCCATATTGGTGTATGTATACCGACTTGTCATTATCATCCATTATCATCTGTTATACTTGTTCTGAAATTGTCATGTATCCATCAAATCTGCAGTTGAAACTTGGACTATATAACCAACATATATAACCAACATATAAGTTGATTGTAAATTAGGGGCGCTGCATGTCTGTCAAATTACAAAGAGTGATGAAGTGTTGCTATATATGTCTGTCTGCCGGAATAAATAAATTAATTGCTGCCAATGGTGCATTAACAAAGTATTGAGCAAACGCTGTGAATACTTATGTACATGGGATTTTTTGTTTTTTCACAAGATTTCTCACAAGATTTACTAAAATCAGTTTTGATGAGCTTTTGAGGTGTACTTTTCCCCCCACAAATCTGTTCTTGTGCTCCAAATGTTACCACTTAGTGGCCATTTGACTTTGGAGGTTCCCACTCTGCATCTTTTGACAGCCCAGAGGTAGATTCCGTTCAGGCGGCTGCTGTAACGTGACACCCACAGAGACGCTTGCCATCACCTTTTGTTACCATGGCGATCTAGCTTGGAGACTTGTTCTATCAGCTCCCAACACAGCAGGACACCCCCATGGGAGCCACGATGGATGCAAAAGGTCTGCTTCTCCCTCTGTCTTCCTGCCATCATCGCCGCCTGCAACTCGCTTCCTCCCCCTCGCCACCATTACCCCCTCTCCTTTGATGCCTTTCATACGGGGCCAAATCATGAAGCATATGCAAGGAGGAGAATTGTGTGCGTGTGTGTGTGTGTGTGTGTGTGTGTGTGGAGTGTGTGATCAGACAAAGAGGTGAGAAGAAAGAGTATGAAATAGGTGAATGTGAGGAGGCGGATGAGCAGAAACGGCAAGGTGTGCGAAAAGGAAGAGAGAGTGAAAAGATGGCGACGTAACACCCCCACCAATACATAAATGTCACGAAACTCTTTATTTTCAATGTCACCGTCCTCATCCTCATCCCTGCATTAACCACCCTTTAATCCCTAATTCTTCCTCTCCCCCTGTTCATCATCCCTCTCGTTCCCGTCTCCACGCACACACACATGCATGGGTACACACATGCCGGGTCCTTGAAGACCCCCTAAGCCGAGAGAAAGGAAAAGTACTTTTCCGCCTCATCAGCCTGCTAAGCCCGACGGTGGCGAAAAAGCCGCTATCGGCTCCAAATGGACGGATGCTAACAGCTAATGCACACTTTGCAAAGCATGAAGGCCACGGGGCTGCAAGCTAAAGGCTAACCGTAATCATGCTTGACAGCGAGAATGTCTGTGGGTGGCGAGCGCCAATGCTAATAGCTGTTTAGCCCAGATGTCAACACCGCTAAATGTTGATGCTTCATTATCTACATTTTCAAACTCCAAAGCAATCTAGAGGGCTGTTTAACCTTGATTTGATTACATTTGTTATAGTTTTTTTCTCATACAGTATGCACAAAACACTATGGCATACAAAGCACTACAACAATAAATAATAGTTGAATAAGTAGGTGGATCCTGATTCCATATTGATCTGATATCGGTCCGACATCAGAAAAAAACAAGTATGTATCGGATGATATTGGCTTGCATCTAAAATAATGCCATCAAATGATTACCGTATTTCATACTTGCCAACCTTGAGACCTCCGAATTCGGGAGATGGGTTGAGGTGGGCGGGGTTGGGGGGGCGGGGTTTGGTGGTAGCGGGGGTTTTTATTGTAGCGTCCCGGAAAAGTTAGGGCTGCAAGGGATTCTGGGTATTTGTTCTGTTGTGTTTATGTTGTGAAATGTGTTTGTCATTCTTGTTTGGTGTGGGTTCACAGTGTGGCGCATATTTGTAACAGTGTTAAAGTTGTTTATACAGCCACCGTCAGTGTGACCTGTATGGCTGTTAATCAAGTATGTCTTGCAGTCACCTACGTGTGTATGTAGAAGCCGCACACAACATGTGCCTGACCGGCACGCTGTTTGAATGGAGATAAAGCGGATGCGACGATAGGTTGTAGAGGACGCTAAAGGCAGTGCCATCACGGCACGCCCTCAATATTGTTGTCCGGGTGAAAATCGGGAGAAATTCGGGAGAATGGTTGCCCCGGGAGATTTTCGGGAGGGGCACTGAAATTCGGGAGTCTCTCGGAAAAATCGGGAGGGTTGGCAAGTATGCCGTATTTCCCGGACTATAAGCTGCTACTTTTTTCCTACGCTTTGAACTCTGCAGCTTATAAAACAGTGTGGCTAATTTTTTCTTTGCTAACGGCCATAATATTCGATATTCAACAAACAGTTTTCATAAAAACAGACAGAGACGCTGAAAAGGTGTGTTATTGTTTGTGCTATGGCACCATCTTTTGAACAAGTTCGCTCACTGCAGGTGCTGCGGATTTAATGTCTACAGTATTTCCTTCTGTTTAGTGCCTTGAACCGGAAGTACAATTGCCGTTCCGTCTACTAGTCGTTCATAGTGTTTTTACTCGTATGGTTTCATTCATCACTCCAAGCAACGTTTGTAAACTTTACAATACAACTAAAACAGTTCATACTTACTAAACCGTCACGTTTGATAGTGTTTACATGCATATTTGTACGTGCGAACGTAATGTAATCAGGCTATTGTCATTAGCATTAGCTAATATGCTAACATGTTTACAAGTGTATGAGTTAATATTATTAACTTACAATGGCTGTCATTTTGTTTTGTTTCAGTTTCACAAACTCCTCAATAAATGTACCTAGATGTCAACATGGAGTTACTGAGTTTGTTTAGCTGACTGGAAATATAGCTTCCGCAGCTGGCAGGTCCATGACGATGACTTCTGTTTTGTTTGATCAGGCGTTTTACTGCCGTGTTACAGACACCGTTTGGAAACAATTAAGGTATGTAAATAAACATTTACAAAATCTTTCTCTTTAAATAACTAATTTCAAAATGTGTACATCTGCGGCTTATAGTTGGGTGCGACTAATATAATAAAAACATTTTCTTCTCAAATTTAGTGGGTGCGGCTTATATACTTGTGCGCTCTATAGTCCAACCAGATTTGTTTAAAATTTGGATTAATTATGATTAAAGGAGGTGTTTGCAATATTTACACAGATGCCTAGAGGGCGCTAACTTTCCAATATATTTTAAGCATTATATCCCGCCCTCTTACGGCTTCTTTAGGACTTAAAGACCTAACTACGTACACATGTAACACTTGCACGTGCCTTCGCTTTGTGTTGTTTGCTAATGATAGCGATTTGGATAGATAGTGTTATCAGTCATTGAATGTATATTTTATCATAACAACAACATGAGTGCAAATCGTTTGTTGCTTCTCTTGGACTGTTTTTGTATGTGTGCATGCATTCCCATGCATTTTTGACCGCCATAAACACCACCCATTTTATTCGGGCCGGAAACATTTTTTATTACGTAAACTTAACCAACTGGTAACTGCTAGCCCACGAGTTCAGTTCAAGAAACTTGTGAGACTCACATTTTTTCAGTAGATTCTTAAAAACAGATCAAGTCTTTGATTATCTTTTTTGCAGAAGGTCTTTAAAAACAGCAGAGCGCTCATGTATCTCTGACAAAATAAATAGACTGCAATCAAATGTCTACTGTAAGGACACTAGTTCTCTGCAATATACGAAATAAGAATAATAGTCAATGAAGAAGTCTTGCCCCCAGATACTTAGCTTTCTGGAAATGTGGCCCCCAAAACAATGTACCGTAGTTGAATATCCCTGCCTTAGAAGATCCATACTTTGATCTCAGGCCATCCTCTCAGATTCTAAGCGTTCTAATCTAAGACAACCTAAACAATCCACTTGTGATCCATTAATTACCTTGAGAATACAATGACCTGGTGAAAACAATCACTATGAGAGCTTATGTGCTGTTACAAACACACACAATTTGAACATGACCAAAATGAAAGTGATCTTTGCACACAGAAACATCTGAACCAAGGATGATCCCAATGTATCGCATGGTGGGGACCGAGAAGACACTCACTCTCATCTAAAAACGTCTTATTCCTAACCTTGGATTCAACTTTTAAAATTGCCGATTCAGGCACTCAGGCTAAAGAAACTTCAAAAAGGAGCACCGAGAAGACCTCGGAAGGAAATTGTGAATGATTGTCGGTGACACAACTTTGTCGACTTGTCTAGGTGAAAATGAGACCTCCATTTTATTGGTTTTAAGCATCCTAACAGTTCAAAGAAGACTGTAGTGAGTGGACGTGAACTCTGCAAGACCTCCACGATCAATGTGAGCTTGTACTACTTAAGTTGAGTTCCAGTTAAATATCAAACCTCAAAAACCTCATGTGAAAGTGAATCTCACGGATTAAAAATAGTCTTGGAATGTTCCTAAATGACTCAATCATTATTAGTGCTTCTACTCACCCGAGCGGTTGTTTGGGGATGTCCTGATAGGGGAGACGGACGGAGTTCGAGAGGACGAGTAAGGTCTCTGTCTGTCTCTTTCTATTGTTGACGCAGACCCCACAAAGTGATACTGGGAGTAGCCATCCTGAAATAAAAGCACACAAGAGGCTACATTCATGACCAGTACAATGAATAATAAATACAATGAAACTGAGAAATCATCACACTCGACTCAATGTATTTTTACTGAACTTTTGTAGTGTATTGCGTATAACTAAAATATAGTAAATCCTACAATTGAATACCAATTTAAAACAATTACTAAACATAATGATAATAAATAATATATCTTAAAATGAAATGTTAGATAAATACTGTTTTGGATGTGTGGTGTACAATATTTTCAATTAAATGTCTACATTTTCTGTGGTAAGATGCTAATTTATACTTATTTTACTACTTATTACATACTTGCACAGTGCACAACGTGGTGGCAGTGATCCGGATCACCTCCAAAATCTAATCACTTATTCCTTATCGCATTTCCTGAAAGTCTCATCAAAATCCGCCCATAACTTTATGTTATATGTTGCTAACTTACAAAAAGACAAACAAACCCCAGCAAATAAATAACCTCCTTGGAGAGGTAATAATAGCTGCGCTGGCAGAGGCCTCTCTTCATTGTGTTTTAACAACAGTTGTTTTGCACCACAATTGCAGGGACGTTCCAGCTGATGTTGAGTCACAGGAACAAATAGATAGAAGAAATGGACAAAAAAAAAGGTATATTGAACTGCAAGTTTAGCTTGTAAGCCATTACAAGTCTCCAAAGACCTAAGTTATTTCCATCCACCATCACTGCCAAATGAGTTATCACTGACGTTCCAAGCTGATAGCAGCAGCATTGTAACCATGTCTGCTTAGTACAAGCAACGTTGGCCTTGTTTTTTACTGAAGTCGCTTGCAAATTTTGGGAGTTGTAGTTGTGGTTTTTTGGGCTTGTTTTCGAATGTGTGGTTGCCTTTTTGGGTTTCCTTTTCTGTCTCCACAATAAAGCAAAACATGACTGCGCCAGTAGCTAGTCTGTCACACACGCAAATGACACATATGCAACTCCTAGACTGACAGAGAAAACAAGTGATGAGACAGAGTGATTATTAGTGGCAGTAAGCAGCGGCTTTACTTTGAGCTCCTCCCGGATGACAGAGCTTCTCAACCTATCTCTAAGGGAGAGCCCCGCCACCCGGCGGAGGAAACTCATTTTGGCCGCTTGTACCCGTGATCTTTTCCTTTCGGTCATAATCCACAGCTCATGACCACAGGTGAGGATGGGAACGTAGATCGACCGGTAAATTGAGAGCTTTGCCTTCCTGCTCAGCTCCTTCTTCACCACAACGGATCGATACTGGGTCCGCATTACTGAAGACGCCGCACCGATTCGCCTGTCGATCTCACAAACCACTCTTCCCTCACTCGTGAACAAGACGCCGAGGCACTTGAACTCCTCCACATGGGGAAAGATCTCTTCCCCAACCCAGAGATGGCACTCCACCCTTTTCCGGGCGAGAACCATGGACTTGGACTTGGAGGTGCAGATACTCATCCCAGTCGCTTCCCACTCGGCTGCGAACTGATCCAGTGAGAGCTTTAGATCCTGGCCAGATGAAGCTATCAGGACCACAACATCTGCAAAAAGCAGAGACCTAATCCTGCAGCCACCAAACCGGATCCCCTCAACGCCCCTCAACTGCGCCTAGAAATTCTGTCCATAAAAGTTATGAACAGAATCCGTGACAAAGGGCAGCCTTGGCGGAGTCTGACCCTCACTGGAAACGGGTCTAACTTACTACCGGCAATGCGGACCAAGCTCTGACACTGATCATACAGGAAGCAGACCGCCACAATCAGACAGTTTGATACCCCATACACTCTGAGCACTCCCCACCTCCCGGGGGACACGGTTGAATGCCTTCTCCAAGTCCACAAAGCACATGTAGACTGGTTGGGCAAACTCCCATCCACCCTCAAGGACCCTGCTGAGAGTATAGAGCTGGTCCAGAGTTCCACGACCAGGACGAAAACCACACTGTTCCTCCTGAATCCAAGGTTCGACTATCCGTAGCCTCCTCTCCAGTACACCTGCATAGACCTTACCGGGAAGGCTGAGGAGTGTGATCCCACGATAGTTGGAACACACCCTCCGGTTCCCCTTCTTAAAGAGACGAATCACCACTCCGGTCTGCCAATCCAGAGGTACCACCCCACGCAATGTTGCAAAAGCATTATGTTAAGTAAAAAATAATTTAAACAAATTGTGTACATTTTATTAAAGTACACTGAGTAAAGTACAATGGCGGATAGGCACACATTTTCGGGACTTATGCAGATCCCAAATACACAGGCAGGAACCAATAGGTAAAAAAAAAAATGGTTTTGGATAATAAGTCGAAACAAAATGCCAGGTAATATGTCTCCTATAGGTGCCATTTTGGGGCGGTATAGCTCGGTTGGTAGAGCGGCCGTGCCAGCAACTTGAGGGTTGCAGGTTCGATCCCCGCTTCCGCCATCCTTGTCACTGCCGTTGTGTCCTTGGGCAAGACAATTTACCCACCTGCTCCCAGTGCCACCCACACTGGTTTAAATGTAACTTAGATATTGGGTTTCACTATGTAAAGCGCTTTGAGTCACTTGAGAAAAAGCGCTATATAAATGTAATTAACTTCACTTCACTTCACACTACTTATACACAGACACACCATAATAACACAGTATGTTGAAGCAGAGTATGTCTGACTACGGTAGCCGTAATGTTCCGACAATCCATTAAGCGGTTGTACTAAAGTTGTACTAAAACAATCTGACAGATTTTTAAAAGCCTTGTGTAATGTTCTATATACTCAATGAAACATCAAAGTTTTGGGCTTGCTTGCTAATCTGTACTTGCTATTGTTATTTATTGAACAAGTGTCAGTCTGCAGTCCACACATATCGTTTATGTGTGACTGCCATCTACTACTGATCACACTCATCATTACACCATGTACCAAAGAAACTGCTTTGAGGTCGGTAAGCACAACCAGAATTAACCCGTATATTAAGCGCACAGGGTTAGTGTTTATTGTTTATCCCCATTAGCCGACGCACAAACGGCAGGCTAGTCTACCTGGGGTCCTTTTCAAAAGTTCAAAGTAAAAAATAATAATACACAAATCCAGTTCCAGAACATACGCAAATCCAGTTACAATAAAAGAAAGGAAAAAGGGAAAGAGAAAAAAAAAGTTCTCAAACTGATAACATTAAAGATTAACTTTTAAGTCTAAAAAGTTACTTTTCATGTTTCTTTTATAAGTTAAGGTTATAAGGTGCATTGTCGATCTTTGAGAAAATGAAAGGATTTTAAGTGTGCTTATAGTCCGAAAAATACGCTAATTTAAATAAGGGGATATGCATCAGTTTTCAATTGCATACAGAGTCTTAGTAGATCACATGCAACCCCCCCACATGCACATTTAGAGTTTGCACACGCTGTTTAGCATGTGTTATTTGTCTCTAAGTAAATCAATTTATATGTTCTTTGAGGTTCAACTTTGAAGACCCCTATTCCAGAGCATTATTTATTGCGCGTGACTACTGAAAAGCAGCCAATGGCATAAGAGAGTAAATCTGTGAGAAAAAAAACAGCTACACAACACCGGTCAATTTGTTGAAGTAAAACAATTGTCCTTTTCATTTATCTTTGCCCTTCTGCTCATTTGAACAGTGCCGACATATCCATAATACACATCAATCACTTCCTTCATTATGAAAATATCCTGAACACTGATGGTGAAAAAAAAAACCAAACAACTGGCCACCACAAATAAATACTTTTGCATCAAGCCTGAGGTTATTACTTTACTGGCAGGGACATTTTAACACAACAAGATGGTCTGTATAATTACTGCACAGCCTCTTTGTCTGTGTGTGTATTGGTGCAGCCCTGATTGGAGCACTTTTTTCATCAAATGGATTATGACAGTTGGCGACAATCACAAGGCGAGAACCCAATTCAATTTAGCATGAAGATAATTGGCTACCTCTGAATACAAAGCACAAGTAGATGATTAAAAAATATAAATGGAGCCGTCAGTGCTTTGCTGTCTGGGGGGCATGAGCTCAGCAGTGGGCGCATTCACGGGAGGGTTGGGAGTGACTGATTTAAGCGGAATAGCTGCAGTTAGATTGAAGGGATGAGACAGAAGAAAAAGGGAGGGTAGACAAAAGATGACAGGAAGTAATGAAAACGAGGAAGGGAGGGGCTGGCAAGGTGGTAACGAGCGTGGAGATATAAAACGATGGCGAAAAAAGTAGGCTGTGTCCTCCATTGACTCTTCTTTCCCGCCAGAGCAATGAAGACTAATAGAACAGATCCGACCCCACTGCCTCCATTTGTCCATCACTTCCTCCATGCCAACACGTCTCATTAGAAACCATGTAACCTCCTGATGGTACACGTCTCCGCCGCCCCGCCATTTGGACACTGTCAAAGTGTCATGTTGCGCAAATGAATACGGTCGCCAAATATTGAATAATGAATGCATGTGGTTAGTGAGCGATGGGAGCAATCTGCCACCCGGGGATGCGGATTCTTCATCGGGTCATTGAGCGAGCTGCGAGGGCATCAAAAAGCACAGAAAGCAACACATGGAATAGTTTACTAGATTGAATAAATATTGATTATTGAGCAGAATATATCAGGTTATTTGAATTTAGCAGTGTTCCAAATCTAATCGAGCAACTTGAAAAATGATGAAAAAATATTTTAGAAGCTTTTTTTGATGTTAAGTTTTGCTATCTAATAACATCCAATAACAAGCTAACAAGTGCATGATTTGAGATGACCACAATGTATCCCAATAGACATCCTCTAATTGTTTACAAGGTTAAATACCTGAAATAATGTTTACTTTGGACAAGCAAAATATTTTTTTGACCTGCCACTTTTATATTTCAGATAAATGTACTTAAACATATCTTTGAATATACTTACATGTACATATTATATATATTGTACAAATGTGTGAGCAAATTGCCGAACAGTTTAAGAACAACATTTCTCAACAAGCTATTGCAAGGAATTTAGGGATTTCACCATCTATGGTCTGTAATATCATCAAAAAGTTCAGAGAAACTGGAGAAATCACTGCACGTAACATTGAATGCCCATGACCTTGGATCCCTCAGGCAGTACTGCATCAAAAATTGACATCAGTGTGTAAAGGATATCACCACATGGGCTCAGGAACACTTAAGAAAACCACTGTCAGTAACTACAGTATGTCGCTACATCTTTAAGTGCAAGTTAAAACTCTACTATGCAAAGCCAAAGCCATTTATTAACAACACCCAGAAACGCCACCGGCTTTGCTGGGCCCGAGCTAATCTAAGATGGACTGATGCAAAGTGGAAAAGTGTTCTGTGGTCTGACGAGTCCACATTTCAAATTGTTTTGGGAAACTGTGTTTACTGAGTGTTGTTCAAAGGAAAGGCCATGTAACACAATGGTAAAAATGCCCCTGTGCCAACTTTTTTGCAATGTGTTACTGCCATTACATTCTAAGTTAATGATTATTTTCAAAAAAAATCTAAGTTTCTCAGTTCGAATATTAAAAATGTTGTCTTTGCAGCCTATTCAATTGAATATAAATTGAAAAAGATTTGCAAATCATTGTATTCTGTTTTTATTTACGAATTACACAACGTGCCAACTTGACTGGTTTTTTGTTTTGTATATGTAACTACTAATATATATACTATACTTATAATACATGTACTGTACTATAGGGGTTTGCTGATACCACTTTTCCACTTCCAATACGACACCGACAGTGGAGCTGTGAGTGTTGGCCGATACCGACATTAACCCCATACTAATCATAGTTCATAGTACAAACACAGCGCCTTTGCAGAGTGTGCATGTGCGCAAACAGAGTATGTGTGCGCACATGGAGAGTCCGCATGCGTGCAGACTGAGCCTACGGACAGAGTCTGTGCTCTTACAGAGTCATTGAGCGGGCAGAGTTGTTTTTGCGGGCTCTGATTTTGTCACTGTTTTGACGCCATACGTAAAAGTTGTCTCAAAACACAATCAGCTACTTTGTTATTCCATGTCCATGTTTTCATCATCCTGTTGACAATGCATGTGCACAAACAGAGTCCGCCTGCACAAACAGAGTCTGTGCTCACACGCGCAAGTATGCGCGCCCATGGCCGCCTTAATGCATGGGCTTACCTGGGCCGAAGCCCAAGGGCCCCCGATTTTGGCGGCGGATTACAATAATGGGTGTTCATAGCTGTCAATAACAGACAGCTCAGTTTCATGTAGCAATTTTGTCCTCTCTCTCTTTCTCGGCTGCGTTGTTTTTTCCTACTGCTCCGAGCGGGGTGCGAACCTCAGTTGCCGGTGTGGGAGGCGAGCGTCCTGACTACTGAACTGAGAGAAAAAGCACTCTCCTGGACCGCTAGCACTATTCTTGAAGTCGACTAGCCTCTGTTACAGACGACCAGACGAGCATGCGCTTGCTGTAAAGGAGTTGAGTGAAATGATTTTATTAAATGGATGATATTTTTGCATTGTTGCTTTTCTGTAAAGTAAAATCATGATTTTTTTTTTTTTTTAAACTGTATTTCCAGGGCCAGGGGGATTGAGGTTTGGGAGTGGGTTGTTGAGGTTTGGTTAGGGGGGGGATACAACTCCCTCAGGTTAGATAGATAGATGGATAGATAAATAGTACTTTATTGATTTCTTCAGGAGATTCCCTCAGGAAAATTTAAATTCCAGCAGCAGTGTACAGAATTAAAAACTAATTTAAAAAAGTAAATAATGGGTGCATAAATGGAAATAAAATAGGAAATACAACAATAAGAATAAAAATAAAAAGCAACAATAAGAATAAAAATATAACAGTAAAAATAAGAATATAACAAGAGAAACTAGGCAGTAGTGACCATGTTATGAAAATGTATTGCACTTTAAAACATGTTTTTTATTGTTTTGCATCCCTTGTCATCCTAGTACCCTCCCCCCAGAGGTACAGTCTGATGGCGTTTGGGACAAAGGAGTTTTTTAGTCTATTAGTCCTGCACTTGTGTTAGGGCAGACTTCTGCGCGCCCACTAACAGCGTCCATGTGTGCACAAACAAAGTCAGTGAGCAGGCAGAGTGTTTTTTGTGTTCTCTGATGTTGCCAATGTATTGACACCATCCGTAAAATTTGTCCAAAAAAAAGAAACAATCAGCTACAAGCGACAAGGGGTGGCACTTTCATGACTTCTGCGGTGCTTTTTTGTGAACTTCTAGATCTGCCTCCCGGGAGCCTTATGGCCATGGAGACCCAGCTGCTGGGTCTCTGCCACACCAGAGTCTGTTTGGAGAGACTGGAGGAGATGCGGATGAAGAGACAGAGCTGCGGAGCTAGCGTTGAGCGCCGGGACTGACAAAGCTTCACAGTGTCTTGGCTGAATGAGCAGGTATCGGACACTTCGATCTCCTTAGACGCATCCTCGCTCATCCATGCAGACTGGACATTGGCCGAGAGTTAGTGGGCGGCTGAGGGTGGAGTCGGCTCTCTCGGTTGCTTTGTTGGGTCTGCTCCTGTCTCTGGCCATGCTCCCCCAACCCCAGCAGACGATGGTGTGCAACACCGCAAAGGCCACCACAGTGAATATGTTTTTTTGTTTGTTTTTTGTTGTTTTACTTTTGTAGCTGTATTTAGAAATGGTTGGTTGCATCAGCTCTGCTCTTTTAATGGCTTTAATGTCCTTTGTGTTCTTTGATGTTTCCCTCTTACACACATGCTTATGTGTGCTATGGCTATGAGTTTTTTTCCCCTTGGCCTCAGTCTGGACCCCCTCTTCAGGGGCCCAGGCTTAGACTCTCACCTTTTTTGTAAGGGGCGCCGGAAATTGGCAGACCAGTCAGCGATCCTGTTCTATTTGAAAAGTATACCTGCACTTGTCACTTTCAAAAAACAAACACAATTATGGCTAGTTGAGTAACAATCTTGTTCCCATGTTTAGTTTTTACTCATTTTTACTAATTGGTTTTTATTTAGTCTGCACTTTGTCTGTGTTATTATTATTATTGGCTTTTAACTCTAGTTTGCACTTTGTCTATATTATTACTATTATCGACTCATTCTATTTTTTATTTTCCTATTTTAATGATGTTGGATCTGTGTTGTTGTTGTTGTTGGGGACAAGTGTTGTAAATTAGTTTTGGCTACAAACACAATGATGCATACATTGGATAACTGTTTCAGATGTCTATGTTTTTGTATATGTCCCTATTTAAAATAAACCTCTATAATAATAATAATATATCTCCCTGTAATGTTTGTCTGCTCTTGAATGGGATTGTGCCTGAAATCGTAATTCCCCCTCGGGGATTAATCAAGTATTTCTGATTCTGATTCTGACACTTTATTATTCTATATCCATGTTTTCATCCTCCTGTTGATGTTTTCTCTACAAATGAGGATGCCAAGCTACCCTCCCCCCATTCTCACCACATTCTACAGAGGCACTATAGAGAGCCCACTGACCAACAGCATCTCTGTCTGGACTGGAGCTTGCAGTGCCTCAGACTGGAAGTCTCTGCAGAGAGTGGGGAGGACGGTGGAAAAGATCATCAGGACTCCTCTTCCTCCTATCCATGAGATCGCAAAAAGCCGCTGCCTGACCAGGGCTCATAAAATCTGCAGAGACTTCTCCCACCCTCACCAAGGACTGTTTTCACTGCTGGACTCTAGAAAGAGGTTCCGCAGCTTCCGTAGCAGAACCTCCAGGTTCTGTAACAGCTTCTTCCTTCAGGCCGTAAGACTATTGAACGCATCATAATTATCCCCTCAATTCCCCCCCAAAATGGATTAACTCGCTGGAATATAAAGACAATATAACATACATCCATAAACCTGGATGCATATGCAAAAGTGCAACATATTTATCTGTACAGTACTATTTATTTATATCTGCACCTTATTGATTTTTTATCCTGCACTACCATGAGCTAATGCAACGAAATTTCGTTCTTATCTGTACTGTAAAGTTCAAATTTGAATGACAATAAAAAGGAAGTCTAAGTCTAAGTCTAAGTCTAATAGAGATCTCTCATTTGATGACAATCACATTGTACTCCCGTGGGAATACACAACTGTGATGCATTCAGACGCATTGAATGGGAGTTGCGGGTCCCACTGCTGATATAGTGTATAAGATCTGTACGCTATAGCAGTCTTTGCAGGAACGTACTGAGCTTCACACACGGTAACCTGTCATATCACACAAACACACACCCACACGCTCAATTACACAAGCTTGGACCATACTGTAAATCTGCCACACTTGCCATGCAGGCGGAGTACCTGTCTGACCCTGAACTCCATCTGTCATGTGTACTTTTTTTTTTTTTTTTTGGTGGGGGATTTGTGTACATTTTGCAGTATATTTGTGTGCATGTGTGTGACAGCGAGATAGAGAAAACATGTGTGATGAAATGCCCGAGCTAAATATTTTTTCAAAGAGTGAGGCGAACAGTAAAATGCAGAGTGAAATTCCGCTTTTACTTTAGTGCGCGTGTGGGATTGTTCAGTCCTGCTGCTCCAATCTAGAGGTTGTTGTAACCTTGTTTTTTTTTGCTGACTTGGTAATACTGGACATTTGTTGTAGACATGGATGGCCGTCCTGTTGCGTCCCCCAGAGATGGTGTAGCAACCAAAATGAGGACACATCCAGCCAGAGAATCCAAACAAACTTGGGGTAAAAAGCATAGTTGGAAAGCACTCTAGAGAGTTTAATACATGATTCATCTTAAAAGGCGAGCGCCAGTGTTGCTGGAAACAGATTTTGTCTTTGGTTTATTAATGCGTGCTGCACCACTGATCTTCCAAGTCATCGCTATTTCCATGCGGTATCTGTTTATTTATGGGCCCTCAAACAACTGACATCCACTGCTCCTGTGGCGTCGCTATTTGGGAGTAATTAACGCTTCTTTGTTGCAACGCCTGATAAACATACACAAAACATACACTTAGGTCCTCATGAGGACATTTTGCAAAACAAATGCTCATTAGAAGAAACTTCAAAAGTTGACTCATTAATGACCCTGCACTTTCCTTTATTTTGACACCTAAACTCGGTTCCCAACTCCTCTTCATCCTCCTTTGCTGCGTCTCCCCTGCGACTAAATGGTATGCTAATCCATGTCTGGATTGGAGTGTAGGCTAACGGGATTGTTCGCTGCAGCAAACATCCATGACCTGGTGTGTGCAAGCAAGGAATGAATGCGGGCTTCTGCACTCAAATGATAAAGTCCGATTTTGGATTTGGGAACAGAAGTCTGCATTTTATTGTTACCAGGTCCAATGGAGAAAGTGAACAGTAAAGTGTTACTTAAATCTGCTCCTAAAAGCAATTTGGAAGCGAGCAAATTAAGCTTCAACACGAATCGGGGGTTAAGGAATCCAAGTATTGTAAAATGACTTTAAAGATTATTTGACCGTCTGAGTAGTACAGATTTGCATCGGTGATGTTTTACACTTGCACTGTTTAACATGTCTGACAAGGAGTCTGAAGAAATAAAGTTTATTTTTCCTACTTTTCACATTTGAATCGATAAGGTACACATTGTTGGTACTTTTGTATGTGTTCATGTGCAATACATGCTGTCCAGTTATCATCTTGTTTTCTGAGACATCTCTGTCTCATTTGCAAGTATTGTACTGTACTGCATTATAGAGTAGATTTTGCATGCAGTTGCAATTCCAACACATTAGATGGCAGTAGTGTATTGAATATGGTGTGTTGTTTTAGCCAGGAAATGGTCTTTGTCATTAAGTTGAATGTGCCAGTCTTTTCTTTTGCTCAGCCCCCCAAAGTGTTTTTTAAACTGGAAGTACCATATTTATTACACACCAGCTATTTGATTGTAATGTGCATCTTTGTTGTCGTTATCATTACCAAATTTGGAGGTGTTGAAATTGCCATGTAAAAACGCTAAGGGTAATCGGTGGCATGTCTATGGAAAACCAAATGTATATTAAAGTTAAAGTACCAATGATTGTCACACACACTAGGTGTGGTGAAATTTGTCCTCTGCATTTGACCCATCCCCTTGTTCACCCCCTGGGAGGTGAGGGGAGCAGTGGGCAGCAGCGGTGCCGCGCCCGGGAATCATTTTTGGTGATTTAACCCCCAATTCCAACCCTTGATGCTGAGTGCCAAGCAGGGAGGTAATGGGTCCCATTTTTATAGTCTTTGGTATGACTCTGCCTGGGTTTGAACTCACAACCTACCGATCTCAGGGCGGACACTCTAACCACTAGGCCACTGAGTAGGTAATGTATATTAGCATTAACCTAGTGTATTAAGAAAAGTGGAGCCTTACTGTGCTTTTGAGCTTATTCTTCTTCCTTTGTTGGCATGGTAAATTGGAATATTACCTCGAGTGCGCTCAAAGTTCTTGACTGATTATTTCCTGGCCAAGTGTTTGATTTGGTGCAAGTCTGCGACCGGACATGACGTCACATGCAACAAAGGTAACCTCAATAGTACCGATGAACTTCGGTCGGTACGTGTAAAACTTTCGAAATAATACCCATCCATACTCTTTTTTTGGCATTAAACATGCACACACGTCGATATGTTGAAAACCAGTGAGTATACAGCCATAGTTAGACATGAGAAAAAAATACTTGCAAAAGTTATAGCTGGTTTATTGTGAGTAATATTATACGTTTTCTATATCTTCTGTACCAGTGGTTCTTAACCTGGGTTCGATCGAACCATAGGGGTTCGGTGAGTCGGCTTCAGGGGTTCGGCGGAGCTTCCGCCGCAGAGGTCAAGACACACTTATTGTGTAAATAAAAACTTCTCCCTATCGGCGTATTATGCATACCCCCAAACAATGTTCCCTCTAATTTTCCATATGCGTGAGCAAACGCAAAAACTCCTTGAGCATTCAGTGGAGCACATGTGAGCACACCTGTCCCAAACCTGACTAAATAACAAATTAAATGTTTTATTACTATATTATTATAATCAAATGACAGCTGTCCTTTCCATGAGATTATTTTCTAATATAAGTGTTTTGGCCCACTTACAATGACAATAACAAAAAATATTGTTTTTCATGAGCTGTGTACTAGTAGTGTATGTCTGGGTGGAAAACGAAGAAAACGAACATACTTTGCTGTGAAAATAAATAGATTAATTTATTTTATCATTTATCATTTAAAATGACATGAGAGTGGCATTTGACAAGGTGAAGCCACGCATATCTGAACTGGTCTCTCAAAGGCAACAGCAGACGTCACACTGAGTTGCAGGTGTGTAATTTGTTGTGAGTTCATGCACTGTGTTGGTTTTGTTCTTTGAACAAGGTGATGTTCATGCACGGTTTATTTTGTGCACCAGTAAAAAACATATAACTTTGCCTTGAATTAGAAAAAAAAAAGTTTTCAATTTTCACTAAAGAAGGGTTCGGTGAATGCGCATATGAAACTGGTGGGGTTCGGGACCTCCAACAAGGTTAAGAACCACTGATCTATACCAATTGAAGTTATAGAAGTACTCGAAGAAATTGGAACATCAGAGCTGACAAAACTGTTTAACGTCATTTACGACTACAGGAAAACTCCAACAGATATGGAAAAATCTCTTTTTATTACTCTGCCAAAGAAACCAGGAGCCACAGACTGTGATCAATATAAATTGATAAGCCTTATGAGTCATACAATCAAAAGTCTTCTTAGAGTACTGATGGCAAGAGCAAGGAATAAGATACATCCAGAGCTTTCGGCCACGCAATTCGGATTTCTCCCAGACCAGGGCACCAAAAATACTATATTTACACTCCGTATGGTAATGGGGAGATCAATAGAAGTGCAAACGGATATATACCTGTGTTTTATAGACTATTCCAAAGCATTCGATAAAGTGAAAGATAAAAACCTTTTACAAATCTTGAATGAGCTGGATATTGATGGGAAATACCTGAGGATTATCATAAATCTGTACTGGGAACAAGAAGCAGCAGTCCGAATAGATGGTGAATGCAGTCAATTCCAGGCCATTCAAAGGGGTGTTCGACAAGGTTGTGTATTATCTCCTGATCTGTTTAACATCTCCAGTGAAATGATCTTACGCAAAACATCAATCATCAAGATGGTATAACAATTGGAGGAATTAATGTTAACAATCTAAGATATGCAGATGACACTATACTAGTGGCAGACTGAAGAAAAAATACAGAACATACTGAACACAGTAGTAGCCCACAGTGAAGCAAACGGACTGGCTTTAAACCTCAACAAAACCACATGACAGTTTCCAAGAAGCCACATCCACCTGTATGTAACATCACATCCACCAACAAGAAAATACAACAAGTGGATCAATTCAAATACCTGGGTGTCATAGTAGGTGTGAAAAAGAGATAAACAAATGGATTGCCATGTCAAAAGACAGCTTCAACAAAATGAGTCTTATATTTAAAAATAGAAACATCTCAATTGACACCAAACTCAAAGTACTCAAAACGTATGTATGGTCTGTCCTACTGTGAATGCCGGACTTTAAACAATCAACAACTGAGAAAATTAGAGGCAACTGAAATGTAGTTCTTCAGAAAAATAGTCCGCATATCATGGACTGAAAAGAAAAGTAATGAAGAGGTATTGGCGAAGTCTAAAACAAGAAGATCTCTAATTGCAACGATTCGAAATAGGCAGCTGAAATTTCTCGGACATATCATTAGAAAAGACAGCTTAAAAAATCTGACGTTAACAGGAAAACTAGTAGAAAAGAAAGCTCCAGGTCGACAACGAACAACATATATCAACAACCTAAGAAATGTTATCGGAAATGTCAATAATATAGAACTCATATATAGAGCAGCCGCCAGAGAAGACTGGAGAGCCATGACATCAATTGCGTAGCAAGCTAGTCCAGTTGCCCGCGCATCAATTGAGTGCCCAAAAAAGAATCCCACGTTTTTGTGACTTAAGTCTTCCTGCCATTTTTAATTGGCTACGACTGCAAAACAATCCAAAATGTGTTTCGTGTTAATATTTTTGGGTGTCGGTTACTGATTAAATTGATTTACATTATTTCTAGTGGGAATAAGAACAAAGTAACGATTAGGGATGAGCACCAAAACCTGTTTCCATAATGGCACCTGTGCCAACGTAAACGGTAGTAACCTGACCGAAAAAAGAAATATCGGTGCCTTATTTTGGTTCCGAATGAAAGCAGACTCCGCAACCTGCAGCAAGTGTATGGCGGTGAAATTGTACAAGTTACGTCTTGTAAGTCATGTAGTGCCACGACAGAAGCACAAACGTACATAGAGTCTAAAACGCTTTTTAAAATGTATTACCGAATTCAACACGACATCAGCAGTCCTCATAACGTCTTTAGCCCCGCAGTGCTAGGCAATCCAGTAGCCACAACAACACCACAGTATGCACTTCCTCATTATGCATCAGTATGCACGAGTATGGCGAGCAAGATTGCATTCACAAAACCCGAAATTTTGAGCAACATACTCAAGTACCGTATTTTTCGGACTATAAGTCGCAGTTTTTTTCATAGTTTGGCCGGGGGTGCGACTTATACTCAGGAGCGACTTATGTGTGAAATTATTAACACATTACCGTAAAATATCAAATAATATTAATTAGCTCATTCACGTAAGAGACTAGACGTATACGATTTCATGGGATTTAGCGATTAGGAGTGACAGATTGTTTGGTAAACGTATAGCATGTTCTATATGTTATAGTTATTTGAATGACTCTTACCATAATATGTTACGTTAACATACCAGGCACATTCTCAGTTGGTTATTTATGCCTCATATAACGTACACGTATTCAGCCTGTTGTTCACTATTCTTTATTTATTTTAAATTGCCTTTCAAATGTCTATTCTTGGTGTTGGGTTTTATCAAACAAATTTCCCCGAAAAATGCGACTTATACTCCAGTGCGACTTATATATGTTTCTTTCCTTCTTTATTATGCATTTTCGGCAGGTGCGACTTATACTCCGGTGCGACTTATACTCCGGAACATACGGTAAGTCGTTTTTTCATGTTCCCTGTGTTTTGTATTGCTACACAAATTGTGACAGTTAATTCTCGATTTTCTTATTTTTGAACAAATTAGTTATCCAGCAATGTTTGTAAAGGTGTGCGTCCCTGACACATTAAAATCTGAAAGGACGCAGTAAGAAATAAGGGGGAAAAAGTGGAAAATTGGGGATTTTCTTTGTTTATTTCACATACATTTTGAACATAAATTAATATACATGTTAATTCTAACAGTACCATACCATAGCACCATCAAAGGAGTTTAACACAAAAATGTAAGAAAAATAATTATATAAGAAATAGAAAGAAACACAATTTTTCAATTGGTGACTTAAAACTGTGGGTCCCGGGGACTAACCACATCACTGGTTATCATTTAATTTATATAAATGAAGTATTTCAATTACTATTCTGTTCAATTTCGCTGCTGAGTTGCCTAGTGGTCAGAGTGTCCACCCTAGGTCGTGAGCTCAAACCCCGGCCGAGTCATACCAAATACTATAAAAAAAGGAACCCATTACCTCCCTGCTTGGCACTCAGCATCAAGGGTTGGAATTGGGGGGTAAATCACCAAAAAATGATTCCCGGGCGTGGCCACCGCTGCTGCTCACTGCTCCCCTCACCTCCAAGGGGGTGAGGGTGATGGGTCAAATGGAGAGGATAATCTCACCAAACCTAGTGTGTGTGTGACAATCATTGGTACTTCAACTCAAACTTTTTATCTTTAATTTGAATGTTACAAAATTCCATAAAAATAAAGATGCATTATTATTTTATTTTTTTTTAACAAAAATGTGTATGTTTTGCATTTATATCGTAGCAGTTTGGGCATTTTAAGCACCCAAACAGTTTTTTTACCATTATATCAATGTGTTAAAATTGTCATGTCTGTGTTGATCATGTTTTTGTTTGGCCATGTGCTGTTTGTTTTTTGGACGCTTTTTAGTTCCTGGTTTTCACTCCCTTGTCTTGTTTCCATGGTTACCCATTAGTTTCACCTGTTCCACGTTTGGACTCATTGTGCACTCTTGTTTGTCACCATAGCAACCCATTAGTTTTCACCTGCCCTCACGACTCACGCACCTGTCTTTAACATGTCACTATTATTTAAGCTTCCAGTTGCCAGGCTGTCTGTCTGGCGACATCATACCCCTGACTTTCTGCTTCACACTCTGTTTACCTCTGCGCACTTCATGCCATGTCCAAGTAAGTTGTTTCTATTCATGCCACAGTTAGCGACTTTTGTTCATGTCCTTAGTTTTTTGCCCACGTGCAAGTATTTGTTTCATTTGTCAAGTTTGTACTTCCGCCTTGTGCGCACCTTTAGTTTGTTCTTTTTGTTATAGTAAAAATAAATATGTACTCACATTACCGTCTCGCCCGAGCCAACTTTCTGTTGCCTTCCGGAAAAACAAAACCCAAGGACCAAGTCCTGACATTATGTCGCCAGCATAACAGTTTTTCCGCACGAGAGTTGGACAATTTGGACGCGGCAGCGCCGCTCCAGACCGAGGATATCATGGAAGGTGAGCGGAGAGCACGCGGCTCTCCCGCAAACTCCTCCCCCTCCGGACGGAAATGGGCCGCAGCCTGCCCGGCTTCCCCAGGATGACATCACAGAACAGGATTTCTTTTTCAACTCTTTTACTTTTGATCACCCGCCTCCAACAAAAAACTCAAAGAACATGATTCAACACTACCAAATTATGATTTTGAACATTAGATCCTGTCAAGCCAAGCCACCCAAATTTCATGCCCCGCCCCCCAGGACTCAAGCCACGCCCAAGTCACAAAAATGTTTTTTTTCACCCACTCAATCCCAGGTACAAAAAAGACATTTTGGACAATTTAAAGGGGAGGTTTCTGCCCCCTCCTGACCTCCCTCCACCCACCCAAAAAAACGGTTCCAGACCGCAGGGAGCGCGTCTGGTATCCGCTCCTTGAGGGGGGGGCTAGGGCTGGGAATTGTTCAGGTGGGGTGGCTCAGCATCACCATGCCAAGCCACAGCCTCCAGCACGGCCGCCACCACCAGTCTTTTGACCTGCCAAGCCACAGCCTCCAGCACGGCTGCCACCACCTGTCTTTCAGCCTGCCAAGCCGCAACCCCCAGCTAGGCCACCTCCACCTGCACCAAAGCTAGCACCTGTAGATGCTCCACGGCTAGCTGCACCACGGCTAGCACCTGTCACTGCACCTGTAGCAGCACCACGGCTAGCACCTGTAGCAGCACCTCGGCTAGCACCTGTAGCAGCACCACGGCTAGCACCTGTAGCAGCACCACGGCTAGCACCTGTAGCAGCACCACGGCTAGCACCTGTCGCAGCACCACGGCTAGCACCTGTCGCCGCGCCAAGGCTAGCACCAGCTCCACCACGCCAAGACCCACCACGCCAAGCTCCGGTACCAGCTCCACGACGCCAAGTGCCGCCAATCTCAGCTCCACGACACCAAGACCCATGCCAAGACCAAGACCCTCCATGCCAAGACCAAGACCCTCCATGCCAAGACCAAGACCCGCCATGCCAAGACCAAGTCCCGCCATGCCAAGACCAAGTCCCGCCATGCCAAGACCAAGCCCCGCCATGCCAAGACCAAGCACCACCATGCCAAGACCAAGCACCGCCATGCCAAGACCAAGACCAAGACCCGCCATGCCAAGACCCTCCATGCCAAGACCCGCTGCCTGACGCACCACGCCGAGCTTCGCTGCCTGCTTCGTCTGCTGCTTCCACCCCTGCCACGACAACGCGCGCAGCTTCCACGCCTGCCACGATGACGACGCTCCTGCCTCCTCGTCGGCCACGGATATAGCCGCTACCTGGTCGTCCGCCACGCCAAGTGCGCCCACCTCCTCGTCGGCCACGGATGTGGCCCTTCCCGGGTCGCCCACCTCGCCTGCTGCAGCGGCGTTCTACTCGCCGCTGCCACATGACTATGCCTCGATGGATTCGGGGCCACTTGGTCTGGCGACCCACCGCCATGTCCTGCTCCCGCCCTCCCATGACTCTTGTTCATTTTCTTTGTTTTGGGATATCTGGGATCTGTCCGTAAGGGGGGGAGTATCTGTCATATCTGTGTTGATCATGTTTTTGTTTGGCCATGTGCTGTTTGTTTTTTGGACGCTTTTTAGTTCCTGGTTTTCACTCCCTTGTCTTGTTTCCATGGTTACCCATTAGTTTCACCTGTTCCACGTTTGGACTCATTGTGCACTCTTGTTTGTCACCATAGCAACCCATTAGTTTTCACCTACCCTCATGACTCACGCACCTGTCTTTAATCATGTCACTATTATTTAAGCTTCCAGTTGCCAGGCTGTCTGTCTGGCGACATCATACCCCTGACTCTCTGCTTCACACTCTGTTTACCTCTGCGCACTTCATGCCATGTCCAAGTAAGTTGTTTCTATTCATGCCACAGTTAGCGACTTTTGTTCATGTCCTTAGTTTTTTGCCCACGTGCAAGTATTTGTTTAATTTGTCAAGTTTGTACTTCCGCCTTGTGCGCACCTTTAGTTTGTTCTTTTTGTTATAGTAAAAATAAATATGTACTCACATTCCCGTCTCGCCCGAGCCAACTTCCCGTTGCCTTCCAGGAAAACAAAACCCAAGGACCAAGTCCTGACAAAAATGTAAAAAATATCCATCTCTACTAATAATTATAAACAGAAAAAAACTGTGCCACTTTACTCCAATTATTAGATTGAATTCCAAATTGGAACAAATAGAAGGTTGGACTAAAATGGATTATGTTGAAGAAGAAAAACACCTTGGGGTTATTATTAAAGATCGGCAATGATTCTTTTAATACAGTCTTGTTGTGTGAATTACAAGAAGTATTATTGTCTTGTTTGCCGTCTTGTCTTGAATCTTTGGAGGTGTGCCTAATGAAATGTAGATTTAGCTGTGTATTAGTAAAGTACACCTTCCTAAAATGAGTGAGGTAGTTAACAATGTGGAACTTTCAATATAGAAAGCGGCTCTGACATTCAGAACACTGAACAGGAGCAGGCAAACTTGGCGGAAAATAATCGCACATTCATCAACGACAAACGAAAGCAACACAACTCTCATTATTTCAAATCAGGGTGTATGTGGGTGCGGGTATTTTTCATTTGCAAAGAAATAGCCAGAAGTGGAGGTGGAGAAAACTTGCTTTCCATGTGTGGTGTTGCACTCACACACATTCCTCCTCCATTGTGTTAAATGTGTAGTTGTGTGATGAACAAATAGGTTCTGTATTAATGGAAAACAAGTTTCCTGGTAGCCAACATCATTACTGTCATTCAGTCTCAATGGGCACAGAGAAGTCAGCTTTTGTGCGTGTGATAAAAAAAGAGCCCACACATAATAGGCTGGAAACACAAATAGCAAAGAGTTATTGATTTTTTCTCTCTCTAATGTTGGGGTCAAACAGAGAAGCCATTCATCTTTACTTTGGTCCTGGTTATGACTGACTGACAGCAATGTGTACATAACCCTCAGCTCAGCACACACGCGCACGCACACACACTCACAGGTTGGCACCCACTGTTTTTGCTTATTGGTTGGACTGACAGCTAACAGAAACAGCAAGACAGTTTCTTTTCTTTTCTTTTTTTTTTTTGTCCTGTCCAGCAACTCAGACAAACTTGAATTACAAAAGAAAGCAGATACAGGAAGGGGAAGAAATAAAAGCGAACTGTATTAACCTTGTAGATTGTTATAGTAACAATAGGTTAATCTTTGTCAGTGTGCCGTGTTTTACCCAATTTCCCCTAGGGGAACAGCAGCCAGTGACAGGAACCCCAGAGCTGGGCCTACGGCAGGCCATAGAGAGACGTGCCCTGCAGAGGACAAGGCACGGGGAAAGCAGGGGACAGACATCCCACAATCCAGCGAGAGACCACGCCCCTCACGGGCAGAAAGATTAGACGTCCCGCCCCGAGGGGCCCAGAGACTCCCAGAAGCCCGATGGGAAGGCCGCCCCGCCCCACCAGCAACCGGGCCCCCACGAGCCCAATCCTCTAAAAAGAGCACGGAGGGATCTCCCCAGGCTGCCCCACGACCGCCCAGCACTGGGCCACGGGAACCACCCACCCCACCTGCAGGGACCCAAACGATGGAGAGGGAACATCCAGCAACTCCCCTGGCGGCTCCTCCCTCTGAGTGAAATTAATTTTATTTTTTTTAAATGTAAAGAAGTTAAATCACAGACACGCTGACACACAAGGTCACTACCCCAGCAGCTGGCTGACTTGCAGAACTGCAGAATATTCTGCAGCGCACCGAGCTGCCACAATAGCCGCGGGGACTATACCTAGCAGGCTCCAACCAAGACGGGCATCCGGAAGGGGTGGACGGTGGGACCCAGAGGCCCCAGACACGCAGCCCGGCTGCAGTAACATGAGGCGCCGACCCCCCGCCGGACAAGCAGGCCCCCGAGAGCGCAACAACAAGATTGAATCACTGTCCTGTACATATGAAAAAATGCATTGCTCTGTATTAGATATACAAAATACAGACCTGAATTTGTGTTGGTTTGTGCTGAAAAAAATCTTGGTCTAACTATTATAGTTTTTTTAGTTATTAACTTAATAACCTAAAAACATTAAGAGTTAGACTGAAAATTGTTGCACAAACGGTTTGGACACATTTATGGGGAAAGGGACATAGTTGGAAGGTTGGTCATCAATAATAACACTTAAACACCATCAAAACCATAACATGTTAACAACTCAAAAACTATAAGAGTTAGACTAAACCTTTTTGCAGCAAAAACCAGCACAAAGTAGCACAAACGATTGGGACTGGTTTGGGGATATTTTGACATGTTAATACCATAAAAAACATAAAACAATAACTTAAAAACTATACTAGTTTTTGGGAAGGTTTTGACAAGGTGCGGGGGCGGGTTATGTATATTGAAAAAAATATATATATAACTTAAAAACTATAATAGTTAGACAAAAACATTTTGCAACGCAAACGAGGACAAACGTAGCATAAACAAATGGGACACATTTTGGGTGATTTGGACATGGTCAGGGGGCTGGACGACATCACTAGTCAGAAAATTTATTTTAGAATCACTTAACCTTAACGGCACAAATAAAAATTCTTGCAGAACAAACCAGCACAAATGTAGCACAAACAATTGGGACATGTTTGTAAAGATTTGGTCATGGTAGGGGAGTCAACTTCACTTCAAAATACAGTGGTACCTTGGTTTTTGCTATGGACTTGTTGCAAAGGGTCCAGATCGTAGGACAACCGAACATGTGTACTTATTTACAGACTGAGTACAGGAAGTGAACAAATGTGTAAGTACGTAATTGCTATAAAACAGAAAAGAGGTAAGATCAAATAAGCTCTACTCCTTTTCAGACATGTAGAACTGTAAATACAGTATGTGATGCACCACATTGTAACTGTATGCATGTTCCTAATAAACTAATACCATAACCATTGTCCCATAGGAAATAACATAAATCCAATACATTTGTCGTTCACAAAACTACTGAGGACAGCTGTTAAGAGACAACTTTCCCTAGATTGTTTGGCTAGACTTACCGTACTAGTGTGGTGCGTTTAGTGACACCCTGGAAACAGACTCTATAGCAGGGGTCTCAAACTCAATTTACCTGGGGGCCACTGGATGCAGAAACTGGGTGAGGCTGGGTGCGAGAAAATATTTCTTAAAACAATCTAACATGCCATTTTTAATGAATTCACCTTCTTTGAATGGTTATCCCGCCCTAGCAACATACTTGCCAACCCTCCCGATTTTTCCGGGAGACTCCCGAATTTCAGTGCCCCTCCCGACAATCTCCCAGGGCAACCATTCTCCCGAATTTGTCCCGATTTTCACCCGGACAACAATATTAAGGGCGTGTCGTGATAGCTCCTTTAACGTCCTCTACAACCTGTCGTTGCGTCCGCTTTTTCACCATACAAACAGCGTGCCGGCCCAGTCACATGTTGTATGAGGCTTCTGCAGACATACTTGGTCAACAGCCATACAGGTCACACTGAGGGTGGCCGTATAAACAACTTTATCACTGTTACAAATATGCGCCACACTGTGAACCCACACCAAACAAGAATGACAAACACATTTCGGGAGAACATCCGCACTCTAAGACAACATAAACACAACAGAACAAATACCCAGAACCCCTTTCAGCCCTAACTCTTCCGGGCTACAATATACACCCCCGCTACCACCAAACCCACCCCCCCCAACCCAGCCCACCTCAACCAACGCACGGAGGGGGGGTTGCTGTGAGGGGGGAGGGCAGGGTTGGGGGGGCGGGGTTTGGTGGTAGCGGGGGTGTATATTGTAGCCCGGAAGAGTTAGAGCTGCACAGGATTCTGGGTATTTGTTCTGTTGTGTTTATGTTGTGTTACGGTGCGGATGTTCTCCTGAAATGTGCTTGTCATTCTTGTTTGTTGTGGGTTCACAGTGTGGCACATATTTGTAACAGTGTTAAACTTGTTTATACGGCCACCCTCAGTGTGACCTGTATGGCTGTTGATCAAGTATGTCTTGCAGTCACTTACAGTGTGTGTACAGAAGCGAAATACAACATGTGACTGGGCTGGCATGCTGTTTGTACAGGTTGTAGAGGGCGCTAAAGGCAGTGCCATCACGGCACGCCCTTAATATTGTTGTTTGAGTGAAAATCGGCAGACATTCGAGAGAAACTTTCTCACGGCGTGCAGCAACAGAGCGACCAGAGCAGCGTGTGCTGTGCCACTCGGGCGGGCATTAGCCCTTGAGTGCCCGGTAAAATAGTAAATTCCGGCGTCGCTAAGTGTCTACGTTGGTGTGGCTCGTTTCTAGCCTAGATCCAAGTTGTACTGCAGCCGAGCTCGGCTCACCTTCAGCCGTGGCCCAGGTTAGCATGGGTCCGAAGCCAAGGAGAGCGGTTAGCCCCCCTGAGGACGACATGGAAGAAATTAAGAAATCTCTTGAGTTCTTGTCGGCTGAGATCGCAACAATTGCTGACCAGCAAAAGAAAATTGTGGATCTGATGGGTGACATTCAGTCACTCAAAAGACTGAACACGGAGAAAGACAAAGCTATAAAAGTTTTGGAATGTCGCGTGGCCGACTTGGAGCAGTACTCCCGCATAAACAACGTGATCGTCAGCGGACTGAAGACCAAGCATCGGTCATACGCCAGTGTGGCAGCCCGGGAGAACGGTCCCGTAGGGCGGGAGGGAGTTCAATCGGAGTCAGAGGTGGAATCACTGGAGCAGCAGGTGGTCAGCTTTTTGGGGAGCAGGAGGATCTCCGTGGACAGGAGCGACATTGAAGCCTGTCACACCCTGCCTACGAGAACCAAAGGAGCAACACCAGCGATCATCATTCGCTTCACCAACAGAAAGAACAAGATCGCGAACCTAAAACAAGGTCGCAAATTAAAAGGAACGGAGGTGTACATTAACGAACACCTCACCAAAAGGAATGGTGAGATCGCCAGGCGCGCACGAATCCTGAGGAAGCAAAGCAAAATTCAGTCTACATGGACTGCCAGCTGTAAAGTGTTTATCAAGCTGAATGGTACGACCCCAGAAGAGGAGAAAGTCATGGTCATCAACGACATCAGTGATTTGGACAAATTCGATATCTGAGGAACTATCTGCGGCGAGGTAGGACCCCTGTGTCTACTCATGGACACTTTTCACACACACATCATGACTGTCACTCATTGTTTCCCTTTTTTATTCTTTAGTTTTTTTTATTCTTTAGTTGTTTGCTGCAGTTGCAGATGTGATGCCTATGTACTAGGTGGGCGCTGTTATATATGTCTACCTGTATGGCTTTTTATGCCTCAAAGCAGGCCTACACTACTGTGTTTCAGGGTCAATTGTAAAAAGCAATATAAGTCATCAATCGCTCTCTCTATTCATCATGGTTTCATACAACCTAAAACTACCCGGCAAAGGCCTACTGATAGCTCACTTGAATATATGTAGCTTAAGAAATAAAATCCCTGATTTATGTATGATAATGAAGTCTAATGATGTACACATTATGGCAATATCTGAAACCCATCTTGACTCCTCTTTTGAGGACGTTGTATTAGCTGTAGATGGATACACAATTTTTAGGAAGGATAGAACAAGATATGGTGGAGGTGTAGCTGTGTATGTGCAGAGTCACATTCCTGTGAAAGTAAGACATGATTTAATGTTGGCTGATATTGAGGCCCTGTGGATCCAGGTTCACCTGCCACAGACCAAACACATACTGGTTGGGTGCTGCTATAGACCACCTAGTGCCGATATAAAATACCTGGATTTAATATGCAAGATGTTGGATAAATCTAGTGATGAGAATAGAGAGATATATTTTACTGGGGACACAAACATTGATTGGTCTGCTATGTGCCCGCTGAAAAAGAAACTTATTGCTGTAACTAATGCCTGTAACCTCACACAGACCATAACACTACCAACCAGATCAACTATAAATAGAAATGGGCTAAAGTCATCCAAATGCATTGACCACCTATTCACTAATGTTCCTGATAAATGCACTAAAACAGTATCATTAGCTCTTGGCTTTACGGATCACAACTTAATTGCAATAAGGAGGAAGACCAAGCTCTCCAAAGCTCCTAGTGTGACTATACATAAAAGATCTTATAAATATTTTAATGAAGTAAAATTTATAGATGATGTGAAACATGTTAACTGGGAAATTGTGTGTCTTGAGGAGGATCCCGAAGCTGCTTTGAGCACATTCATGAAGTTATTTTTGCAGATTGCAGATAAGCATGCTCCTGTCAGGAAAACAACTGTCAAGGCAAATGGCGCCCCCTGGTTAGGGAATGAGCTCAAAGCACTTATGAAGCAACGTAACCAGGCTAAAAAGTTGGCAGACTCTTCTGGTCTACTTTCTGATGCGATGATCTATCGTAAATTAAGAAATCGTGTAACTAAAATAAATAGAAGTAATAAAAAGGTATATTATCAGACAAAGATCTATGACTTTAGACATGATGGAAAACAATTGTGGAAAATTTTAAATCAAATATTGGGAAGATCAGCATCATGTAAAACAAATTCGTATATAGAAGTTGATGGAGCTTACCTGACTAAGCCAATGGAAATTGCCACATATTTCAATAATTACTTCACAAACAAGGTGGAAAATCTGAGAGTGAATATGACGCCTTCTGATGGCTCCTCCTCATGCACATTAATTGAAAATCATATAATGAAGGGTAAAAACTGCAGGTTCGATTTTGTACCAGTTAGTAGTTCTGATATTGAGAAATTGTTATCACTGCCATCTGATAAACCTGCTGGGACGGACATGCTAGATGGCAAATTGTTAAGAATTGCGGCATGCCATGTATCAACTCCGATTTGTCATATATTTAATAAATCATTAAGATATGGAGTCTGTCCTGGGGTTTGGAAGGAGGCTAAGGTCATCCCTCTACCCAAGGACAAAAATAAAGATTTTACTGGTAAAAACAGTAGACCAATAAGCATACTTCCTGTTCTTAGTAAATTGATGGAAAAAGTTGTTTTCAAACAAATTCAAGATTACTTTACCTACAACAAACTGATGTCGGGTTCCCAGCATGCTTATAGGCAAGGTCACTCAACATCTACTGCTCTAGCTCAGCTGACTGATGACTAAAGTGAAAACCAAGCACCTGCTGTCTTAAAAAAATCGCTGATGTAGAAACAGCACTGGCTGATTAATGTGTGCATGAGGATATCAATTAAGTATGCAATAATGCAGCATTGGTGCTATATTCTTACCTTCTTGTAGAGGGAGCGCAGGTCTCTGTATTGCCACATGCTGCTGAGAACCTGAGAGGCCGCCTTCACCACCTTGGCCGAGTGTCTGAGAGGAGAGAGAGAATAAGTTACATCTACACTTCACCATTCCTTCTGATATGAAATGTTATTCTGACTTCCTTGCTAAGATATGGAGGTCAACGCGTCTTCATGCGCAAGAGGGCCTTTGCTCTATTCCGCTGAAGATGGGCTCCCATCAGAGTTAAGGAGTCCCTAACTTCCCTCTTCTGGTGGTATGCATCTTGACACTCTTTGGCTCATTTTCAACAAACATCAAGGGTTTTAGGGTGCTTGAACACATGGAGCCTGATCTACGAAAGTGCCCCCCTAAAAAAAAATGTGTGTACCGTACATTCCGGACTATAAGCCGCTACTTCCCCCCTCCGCTTTGAACCCTGCGGCCTATAAAACAGTGCAGTTAGTTTATGTTTTTGTTTTGCTAACGGCCCTAATGTTTTGTATTCAACTAATAATTTTCATATAACACCGACAGAGACACTGAAAAGGTGTGTTATTGTTTGTGCTATTGCACCATCTTTTGGACAAGTTCGCTCACTGCAGGTGCTGTGGGTTGAAAATGTTCTCCCTGTTTCATGCATTGAACCGGAAGTATAACTGTCCATAGCGTTCTTACTCGTATGGGTTCTTCATTAATCACTCCGAGCAACTTTTGTAAGTTTGACAATATAATTAAAACTATTCATACGTACTAAACCGTCCCATGTGTGATGTGTGTAAGAGTGTTTTCATGCATATTTGTACGTGATATCGTAATGTAATCAAGCTAGTGTCGTTAGTGTTAGCTAATATGCTAACATGTTTAAAAGCATCTGTGTTAGTATTATGAACTTACAATGGAATTATTTTGGTATTGTTACAGTTTCGTAAATTCATCAAAACATCACCGTAGAGTTATTGTGTCTGTTGAGCTGATTCTGCAGCTAGTGGGTCCATGACGATAACTTTTGTTTTGTGTGATCAGCCGTTTTGTTGCAATGTGACAGACACCGTTTGGAAACAATTAAGGTATGTAAATAAACATTTACAAAATATTTTGTACCGGTAAATATATATATATATATATATATATATATATATATATATATATATATATATATATATATATATATATATATATATATATATATATATATATCTGCGGTTTATAGTCTGGTGTGGCTAATAAATGCAAAAATATGTATTTCTTCAAAAATTTGGTGGGTGCGGCTTAAGGAGGCGCTCTAAAGCCCGCAAAATACAGTATTGTTTGCGGGTGTTGTGTGATCTAAAAGGACTAAATGAAAAAGTGGCACAGACTGACCTATTCAAATGTATTTTTTGCAGGTACTTTATACCTGCTGTGCCCAAGGAGATACTCCATATTCATGACACTATAGGCTCCAACAGTCCAACCTGTGCTGTAACGTTAAGTTGCGGAACATGCTGCAGACAAATATACTATGAACCATCTTTTCTGGGTGATGTAGAAGTGTGATCGAGACAACAGAAACTATTTTTAGCATGCCGAAGGTGCGCTCTTGTCGGCACCAAGAAACACTGGCATAAATTTACAAGACGTTTTTTTGAATAACAGATAAACTACTAATATATCTCTTATATGAAAAAAGCAAACACCATTAAAAAAACAACAACAGCAGACACCAAAACAAATCAATTAAATTTTTTTTATCACACCCTTTAGTAATCTATCTGCGCTAAAAGTATAAAATGATATTGCTGCAGTGACGTGCGGTGAGGTTCATGGCTGGTGAGGCACTGACTTCATCACAGTCAGATTTACAAACATATGAACCCTAAAGAGTATCTTATTCACCATTTGATTGGCAGCAGTTAACAGGTTTTGTTTAAAAGCTCATACCAGCATTCTTCCCTGCTTGGCACTCAGCATCAAGGGTTGGAATTGGGGGTTAAATCACCAAAAATGATTCCCGGGCACGGCGCCGCTGCTGGCCACTGCTCCCCTCACATCCCAGGGGGTGAGCAAGGGGATGGGTCAAATGCAGAGGACAAATTTTACCACACCTAGTGTGTGTGTGACAATCATTGGTACTTTAACTAAACTTTAACTTTACACATACAAACTATAGCACACAAAAAAGCACATTTAATTAAAAAAAACGTTATTATGGTCTTACCTTTACTTATGAGTGCGGGAACAGTGGTGTTCGTGTTGGAGGAGTTGTGAATGAATGAAATATGAAATCCGTGCTGCAGTCTGCAGGTGTACCTAATGTTGTGTCCCTGCAGTTGTTCACGGCTCCTCCGGTGCGAGCATTGTTGTTCTTTCACTTTTTGTCTTCTTGTTAAGTGACTTTTTTTTGGGTTGATTCGGTCTTGCACGTGGAGGGTTTGGGTGTGGGCTTTGGTTGGTGTGGGGCTCCCGTCGGGGGATGCATTCTGCGGCGGGGAGTGCATTAACCGGCACCAGGAGGCGGGATTACTGCGAGCCTCACACAGTGCGTCTTCGCAGCAGTTTTTTGATTGCTCAGCACAAGAAATACTTTACACACATACAGTTGTTGACAAAATACACTGTACATTATATACCTCAGCTAACTAAACTATGGAAATGTATAATATAATTCATATAGCAATACAGTCTCACTGCACAGCAGGCCAGCAGTTAGCCGAGTTCGCAATCCATGTTGAGGCACAATTGAGTGACGTGCCTCAACTGGCTGCTGTTCACCGCACCGTCTCTTCTCAGTATTTGAACGGCAAATGTGAAAATTCAGCGATTTTGAATAAAAATGATCTAAAACTGGTGAAGTTAAATGGAAAATAACTTTATAGTATAATCACTGAATACATATAACAATTTAATATTTTTTTTTTCTTTTTAAATTTTCTTTCTTTCCATGATGGCAGGTGAGGCCCCGCCTCACCTGCCATCATGGAAAGTGACCGCACGTCACTGATAAGTGGTTTTCTGAAGTGTTTCTGAGCCCATGTGGTCATATCCTTTACACACTGATGTCGGTTTTTGATGCAGTACCGCCTGAGGGATCGAAGGTCACAGGCATTTAATGTTGAATTTCGGCCTTGCTGCTTATGTGCAGTGATTTCTCCAGATTCTCTGAACCTTTTGATGATATTACGGACCGTAGATGGTGATTTCCTTAAATTACTTGCAATAGCTCGTTAAGAAATGTTGTTTTTAAACTGTTCGACAATTTGCTCACGCTTTTGATCACAAAGTGGTGACCCTCACCCCATCCTTGTTTGTGAATGACTGAGCATTTCATGGAAGCTGATTTTATACCCAATCATGGCACCCACCTGTTCCCAATTAGCCTGTTCACCTGTGGGATATTCCAAATAAGTGTTGGATAAGCATTCCTCAACTTTCTTAGTCGTTTTTGCCACTTGTCCCAGCTTTTTTTTAAACATGTTGCAGGCTATATATATATATATATATATATATATATATATATATATATATATATATATATATATATATATATATATATCAGTGACGTGCGGTGAGGTTCATGGCTGTGAGGCACTGACTTCATCACAGTCAGATTTACATGAACCCTAAAGAGTATCTTATTCACCATTTGATTGGCAGCAGTTAACGGGTTATGTTTAAAAGCTCATACCAGCATTCTTCCCTGCTTGGCACTCAGCATCAAGGGTTGAAATTGGGGGTTAAATCACCAAAAATGATTCCCGGGCGCGGGCGCCGCTGCTGCCCACTGCTCCCCTCACCTCCCAGGGGGTGAACAAGGGGATGGGTCAAATGCAGACGACAAATTTCATTACACCTAGTGTGTGTGTGACAATCATTGGTACTTTAACTTAACTTTAACTTTACACATACAAACTGTAGCACACAAAAAAGCACATTTAATATAAAAAACGTTATTATGGTCTTACCTTTACTTATAAATTAAGTCCATGCGCCACAACTAAAGCCCTCACTTAAACTTTCCACGTGCAAGATTTAATCTATTTAAAAAAGTGTAACCGAGGGTTTATAAATGTCGCCTATACTGTATGAAACTACAAAATAACAAACACGAAGACTCCAGTTTACACGAGGACCACTTTATTTACGTTCTTTCAAAAACCTCCGCTCCACTCCGTGTCATCACTTCCGCTCTTAGCGCCTTCAAAATAAGAGCTCAAGGCATATACTGTATAACAGCGCATAACAGGAACTAAACATCACAAAGAGGAAAGCCCCTGAAAATAGGTTACAAAAGTTATTTAATAAGAAGCCAAAAAGTGCAAAAACAATAATGTTCGTGTTGGAGGAGTTGTGATTTAGATACACCTGCAGTCTGCAGGTGTACCTAATTTTGTGACCCTGCAGTCATTCACAACTCCTCCAACACGAACATTATTGTTTTTGCACTTTTTGGCTTCTTATTAAATAACTTTTTTAAATAGATTCCATCTTGCACGTGGAAAGTTTAAGTGTGGGCTTTAGTTGATATAACAATTCTACGGCGGGGGTGCAGGAGGCGGGATTACTGCGAGCCTCAGCCAGTGCGTCTTTTGCAGCCGTTTTATGATCGCTCAGCAAGAGAAATACGTTACACACATACAAAATACACTGTACATTATATACCTCAGCTAACTAAACTATGGAAATGTATAATATAATTAATATAGCAATACAGTCTCACTGCACAGCAGGCCAACAGATAGCCGAGTCCGGAATCCATGTTGAGGCACTGAGTGACGTGCCTCAACTGGCTGCTGTTCACCGCACCGTCTCTTCTCAGTATTTGAACGGCAAATGTGAAAATTCAGCGATTTTGAATAAAAATAATCTACAACTGGTGAAGTTAAATGGAAAATAACTTTATAGTATAATCACTGGATACATATAACAATTTAATTTTTTTTTTTTTTTTTTTACATTTTTTTTTCTTTCCATGATGGCAGGTGAGGCGGGGCCTCACCTGCCTCTAGTGACTGCACGTCACTGTATTGCTATATATATATATATATATATATATATATATATATATATATATATATATATATACATTTTCTACCGCTTGTCCCTTTCGGGGTTGCGAGGGGTGCTGGAGCTGGATCTCAGCTGCATTCGGGCGGAAGGCGGGGTACACCCTGGACAAGTCGCCACCTCATCACAGGGCCAACACAGATAGACAGACAACATTCACACTCACATTCACACACGAGGGCCAATTTAGTGTTGCCAATCAACCTATCCCGAAATGCATGTTTTTGGAGGTGCAGTTACGGGGAGAACATGCAAACTCCACACAGAAAGATCCTGAGCCCAGGATTGAACTCAGGACCTTCGTATTGTGAGGCACATGCACCGTGCTGTGTATATATATATACATATATGTATGTGCATATATATACACATATATATACACATATATGTATACATACCTATATACATATACATATATACATATACATATATATATATATATATATATATATATACATATACATATACATATACACATATGTATACATATACATATATGTATACATATACATATATATGTATATATACATATACAGTACATATACATACATATATATGTATACATACATATACATATATGCATATACAGTACATACAGTACTCCTCTCTGAGCTGCCTCGTTATCGTGGTAGAGGAGTTTGCGTGTCCCAATGATCCTAGGAGCTATGTTGTCCGGGGGCTTTATGCCCCCTGGTAGGGTCTCCCAAGATAAACTGGACCTAGGTGAGGGATCAGACAAAGAGCAGCTCGAAGACCTCTATGAAAAATACAAACAAAGGACCCAGATTTCCCTCGCCCGGACGCGGGTCACGGGGCCCCCCTCTGGAGCCAGTCCCGGAGGTGGGGCACGATGGCAAGCGCCTGGTGGCCGCTCCTGGTGGCCGGGCCTGTCCCCATGGGGCCCGGCCGGGCACAGCCCGAAGAGGCAACGTAGGTCCCCCCTCCAATGGGCTCACCACCCATAGCAGGGGGCCATAGAGGTCGGGTGCAATGTGAGCTGGGCGGTAGCCGAAGGCAGGGCACTTGGCGGTCCGATCCTCGGCTACATAAGCTAGCTCTTGGGACGTGGAACGTCACCTCGCTGGAGGGGAAGGAGCCTGAGCTAGTGCGCGAGGTGGAGAAGTTCCGGCTAGATATAGTCGGAATCACTTCGACGCACAGCAAGGGCTCTGCAACCAGTTCTTTCGAGAGGGACTGGACTCTCTTCCACTCTGGCGTTGCCAGCAGTGAGAGGCGACGGGCTGGGGTGGCAATTCTTGTTGTCCCCCGGCTCAAAGCCTGCACGTTGGAGTTCAACTCAATGGACGAGAGGGTAGCTTCCCTCCGCCTTCGGGTGGGGGGGACGGGTCCTGATTGTTGTTTGCGCTTACGCGCCAAACGGCAGCTCAGAGTACCCACCCTTTTTGGATTCACTCGAGGGAGTACTGGAGAGTGCTCCCCCGGGTGATTCCCTCGTTCTACTGGGGGACTTCAACGCTCATATTGGCAACGACAGTGAAACCTGGAGAGGCGTGATTGGGAAGAATGGCAGCCCCAATCTGAACCCGAGTGGTGTTTTGTTATTGGGCTTTTGTGCTCGTCACAGATTGTCCATAACAAACACCATGTTCAAACATAAGGGTGTCCATATGTGCACTTAGCACCAGGACACCCTAGGCCGCAGTTCCATGATCGACTTTGTAGTTGTGTCATCGGATTTGCGGTCTCATGTTTTGGACACTCGGGTGAAGAGAGGGGCGGAGCTTTCTACCGATCACCACCTAAATAAAGTCCATGCACCGCTGTTGTGCTGGATTAATGAACCCCCTGACGGGAGTGTTATATCAACTAAAGCCCTCACTTCAACTTTCCACGTGCAAGATTGAATCTATTTAAAAAAGTGTAACCGAGGGTTTATAAATGTCGCCTATACTGTATGAAACTACAAAATAACAAACACGGAGGCTCCAGTTTACACGAGGACCACTTTATTTACCTTCTTTCAAAAACCTCCGCTCCACTCCGTGTCATCACTTCCGCTCTTAGCGCCTTCAAAATAAGAGTTTAAGGCATATACTGTATAACAGCGCATAACAGGAACTTAACATCACAAAGAGGAAAGCCCATGAAAATAGGTTACAAAAGTTATTTAATAAGAAGCCAAAAAGTGCAAAAACAATAATGTTTGTGTTGGAGGAGTTGTGAATTAGGTACACCTGCAGTCTGCAGGTGTACCTAATGTTGTGGCCGTGCAGTCATTCACAACTCCTCCAACACGAACATTATTGTTTTTGCACTTTTTGGCTTCTTATGAAATAACTTTTTTAAATAGATTCAATCTTGCACGTGGAAAGTTTAAGTGTGGGCTTTAGATGATATAACACTCCCGTCAGGGGGTGCAAATTTTACGGCGGGGGTGCAGGAGGCGGATTACTGCGAGCCTCAGCCAGTGCGTCTTTTGCAGCCGTTTTATGATCGCTCAGCACAAGAAATACGTTACACACATACAGTTGTTGACAAAATACACTGTACATTAAATACCTCAGCTAACTAAACTATGGAAATGTATAATATAATTCATATAGCAATACGGTCTCACTGCACAGCAGGCCAGCAGTTAGCCGAGTCCGCAATCCATGGTGAGGCACAAATGAGTGACGTGCCTCAACTGGCTGCTGTTCACCGCACCGTCTCTTCTCAGTATTTGAACGGCAAATGTGAAAATTCAGCGATTTTGAATAAAAATAATCTAAAACTGGTGAAGTTAAATGGAAAATAACTTTATAGTATAATCACTGGATACATTTAGCAATTTAAAAATTTTTTTTTTCTTTTTACATTTTTTTTCTTTCCATGATGGCAGGTGAGGCCCTGCCTCACCTGCCTCTAGTGACTGCACGTCACTGATATACATATGTATGTCAGTGTTTCCCCCAGAAAATGTGTTAGTTAAGGTGGTGTCTCTCCAGCGGACAGACCGGGGAAGGGGGTGGGTGGGTGTAAGGATCGGTGTAACTCGGCCTGTCGCCATCACGTCTCCACCTCGTCGCTGCCACCACAGCCTGGGGTGGCAATAGACTACAGACTGTGGTGAAGTTGGCCGGCTTCGTCGCGTTAAGAAGCCTAAAATTTTTGGTTGTGTTTTCCGCTCTATTTGCTGAATGGTGATATACGATATATATCTCGATATTTTTTCCGTAAAGTAAAAACAAAACAGTCCTAGTTACCTGAGATACTAAGTATGTCATTATTATGCCACATGCTGACATATGTTCAACTCATCGTGCTTAATTTATTACAGCATTTGGGAAGCCTGTAGTTGATTTTTATTATGTAAATGTTATATTTTTATCAACATGTGATAGCAGGGACCCTGCCATTCAAAACTAAGCTGCTACATTACTAATGATTAATGTAGCTGAAAAATAGTACAATAGCAATAGGAGAGACTATTCATCCCTGAACACCATGGAGTTCATGTAGGCTTTATGATGCAGTTACATTATTATATCAACTATCAGAGACAGAAACTCTTCATTTAACATAATGTCCTTTTTTGCTGCTTCAACAGAGCTTAATCAACACAGAAAAAGGTAAAGTGAAATAACTTAGCGGTAGAAAATGGATGGATGGATGGAAAAAACTTAGTTGTTAGTTGTAGGTCAATAATGCTCGTCTTTCTCTCAGACAGACAGGGCTTTGCTGTCCGTAACACACACGCACGCACGCACGCACGCACGCACGCACGCACGCACGCACGCACACACACACACACACACACACACACACAGCACAGTGAGCTAACGTTACGCTAAAAGCTAATTAGCCTTCACCTCAAGGACTGCGAGCGAGCTGAGCTGCCGCTTATGTTTCTAGAACGTCAACGGGCTCATAGTGATGTTTAGTCGTTGACTGGGAGGTGTTAATTATAATTTGGGGAGAGTCCGCTGCCTTATGCTCACCTGCTAAACACCTTTCTGCTCACCACGACGCAGGAGCACTGACTCCATACGCTCTGAATACACACTGCTGATTGGCTGTTACATGCTCTGAATATGCACTGCTGATTGGCTGTTACATGCTCTGAGTACACACTGCTGATTGGCTGTTACCGCTCTGCGTGTAACCAATCAGATGGTTCTGTGGGTGTTGGGTGCTGCAGAGACATACTGACAGAGACAGAGGCAGAACTAAGCGGTAGTTTAAGCGGTGGCTCTTTGTTGATACGACCTTAACAACAAAGCGCTGCGGGAAACCCTTTATGTATACATATATACATAAATACATTTATGTACAAATATATATATACAGTATATGTATACATATACATATATACATATATAGGTATATTTATACCTATATATGTATACATATACCTATATGTGTATATATACATCTATATGTATACATATTCATATGTATGAATACATATACATATACATGCATACATATACATACATATATACGTATACATATGTACGTATACATATACATATATTCGTGTATATATATGTATATGTATACATATATATATATATATATATATACATGTACATATATATAGATATACATATATACATGTATTTATATATATATATATATATATATACATATATACATGTACATATATATATACATATGCATATATATATATACACACACACACACACACACACACACACACACACACACACACACACACACACACACACACACACACACACACACACACACACACACACACACACACACACCCACTCACACACACACACACATTTATCCATATGTAAATATATATATATATACACATGTATATATTTACATATAACATTTATATGTGTGTATATTTTTTTATTTCAACAACTGCAAAGGATGTGCATTCAATGTTAAATGGTTTCCTAAATTGTAACTACTGCTTATAAAGTTGACATTTACTGTATACATATGTATTTATTTTTTGGTGACTGAAATATTAGAGAGAGAGACGTTAACATAGGATAAGGAGTATTTTTCTCAGTGCACCAATCTTAGGGAAGAACTATTAGCAGCTGATGACACTCGCTGAAGAGAAATTTGCACATTTCCTCCAGCCAGCGACTCATCCCTCTCTGTAATGACGCCTTACAGCATAGTTCCATGAATAGACTCTCTTTCACTTTCCTTAACAATAACTCAATGTTTGACCTCTGGTTGATGTCACCTATGGCAACACCCTGGCTTGCTGGTTGCCATAGCAGCAAGGAAAAACTGACACATCTTCCTTATTGGTGCTGTTTGTGGATGACTAGTTAAAGACAATAGTGATGGTTTATGAATGATGGTCACAACTGATACTACAGGTTTTAATAAACAGCGTGCTGTCTGAGTAATAGGAAAGAGCAGAAAACTCACTTGTTAGCCCCTCATCAAAAGGCTAATCAAGTGTAACCATGCTGTCTTTTATCCTGTCAAACAACACGCTCCTGTTGGTCTCAAGGGTTTCGAGAAACACCAAATACCAGGGTGACCTTTGCATCGAAGCGCATTAATGTTGATGGAGAGTTTAAGTCAACACTCACTTGTCTCCTTTACTCCGGGCGATGCCGATCAGTTTTTCGATGCCACCGGCGTCGCGAAGGGCTTTGGCGTTCTCCATGTTCTTGGTGATTACTTCATGTAGCGCGCAGCAGATGGCGGTGACAGTGTCGTCAGACATGGCCTTGCTGGGTGAGCCTGTAGTAGCAGAGGTGGCACTGCTGGTGGCATTGTTGTTACTGCTACTGCTGCTGCCTGGTAGCCGATGGATCAGATCTCTCATGGCGTATTTACCTGGAATAATGAAGAGTTTTTAGTTTTGTTTTATTTTTCATCAAATCAAACTTTATTTGTGGAGAACCTTTCATACATATGGAATGCAGCACAAAGGGCTTTATTTTGAAAAACATTTTAATAACAGTGCCCCTGGAATTTCAAATAGTCAACACCCACCCACATAGAGTAAAAATAACGTAAACACATTTATGTGAAGTTAAAAATAAGAGTATATAATACAATAAATACAATTAATAATACAATGCAATAAAATGTGTACAATTTGTAAATATTAAATACATGTAAATATTAAGTTAAAAAGGTAATCAAAAGAATGCATATAGACTTAGACTTAGACTTAGACAAACTTTAATGATCCACAAGGGAAATTGTTCAACACAGTAGCTCAGTTACAATGATGGAAAGTGTAAGGATGGAAAGGACAATGCAGGTATAGATAGACTAATATAGCGATAAAAAATCTAACATATATACGAATATATACATAATATGTGTACAGAATAATATATATACAGATATATTATATTATGTCTATAACATATATACAATATACAATGTATACAGCACATGTACAATATTACAGTATATACAGTATATGTGACAGCAGCAGCATAAAATAGAGAGTAGATCCAGCAGGAAATAGAAAATAGGCATTATAAACATTATAAACAAAGAGAAGTAGCTAACATGTCAGGTGTCAGGTAATAGGCAGATGTTATCTATTGCTGTTAAATGAAAGGTAATCAAAACTGGATAAAAATTGATGTAATGAAAAGAAAATAATAAAAATGTCAACCTGTGGGAGGACAGCTTGTTAAAATATTAACTTAGCGGTGATCACTTTTCATGTTGTGTTCACACAATTCTACCTACCTTTTTTTTTTACACTATATTTATATATATATATATATATATATATATATATATATATATATATATATATATATATATATATATATATATATATATATATATATATAAGCTGAACACAATTCACAATTCTACCTACCTTTTTTTTTTTTTACTATATATATATATATTTTTACTATATATATATATTTACTATATATATATATTTACTATATATATATATATATATATATATATTTACTATATATATATATATATATATATATATATATATATATACATTTTTGCATGATTTTCAGTAATTTCCAGTGTTCATTTTGCATCTGGGCAAACGAAGAATTGCCCAACTTACGAGTTTAAAGGGAAATTGTACTTATTTTTTTATTTTATCTACCATCCACAATCCTAATGTGAGACGGAACACACCTGTCTTTCCCTTTTCTGTGCAATCTAAATAGTGAAACACTACTCACAAGAGGTGTTAAACAATGCAGGTAATGAGCATATGATCCATTCCGCTTATACAGCCCTCTAAAAACCTTATTTTATACACCGTATTTTTTGGACTATGAGGCGCACTTAAAATCCTTTCATTTTCATAAAAATCAAAAGTGTACCTAATAATCGCACCTAATGTACGGATAATTTCTGGTTGTGCTTACCAACCTCAAAGCAATTGTATTTGGTACATGGTATAATGATAAGTGTGACCAGTAGATGGCAGTCACACATAAGAGATACGTGTGGATTGCAAATGTATGCATGTTCAATAAATTAAACCAGCAAGTACCAGTAAGCAAGCAACACCAAATCTTTAAGGTTTAATTGAGAATATCAATCAATCAATCAAAGTTTATTTATATAGCCCTTAATCACAAGTGTGCCAAAGGGCTGCACAAGCCACAGCGACATCCTCGGCTTAGATCCCACATCAGGGCAAGAAAAAAACTCAACCCAATGGGATACAATGAGAAACCTTGGAGGGGACCCCCCCTGGGCGACCGGTGCAATGACGTTGAGTGGATATATAACATATATAACATTACACATGGCGCTCAAAAATATGTCAAAATGCTTTAGTATGACTTTGGTAAGCTATGAAGCCGCACTACTTGATGGAACACAGAGCAATAAGGTTAATGTAGTCAGACGTACTGTGCTTCAACATACGCATATTAGTATGGTGTGTGTGTGTATAAGGACCCAAAATTGGCACCTTTTAGGAGACATATTATCTGGCGTTTTGTTGTGACCTTTTATGCTAAACCAACTTTTCTTACCTATTGGTATCTGCTAAAATAGTGTACAGTTCTCACTTCTGTCAGTAAACTCGCTATTGAAGCCGGTACAACAAAGATGACAGGGAGAAGACGCTGTCGAATAAAACCGCCCACAAAACGGTGCATCATGAAGAGACGGTCAGAAAGTGGCTTGAAGATGGTCAGTAGAACAAAATCTTTGCAACATTTTGACCAAACAACCACCATTACATGTGACCACAAGGAAGTGTTTTAAATGTAGATAAAAAAACATGTGACCCCTTTAATGCGCCTTAAAATCCGGTGCACCTTTTGTATGAATATAGACCTGAATAGACCCGCTCAACGGCAGTACCCCTTGTAACCCGGTGCGCCCTATGGTCCAAAAAATATGGTAATTCCTGTAAGTATGTAATGTATTAACAGGAACATTCATAATAATGTGCAATATTTACAATATTTTGGTCATTTTAAGCATTACCGAAACTTCTCTCTTAGACGCACTGATTCCACAGAGCGCATGGCAGCTGTAGCGTTTGGCGCTATGTGCTAAATTAGTGGTGTCCAAACTACGGCCCGAGGGCCAAGTGCGGCCTGCCGGCGTCTTCAATTTGGCCCGCGAGACGTCAATAATTTAACAAACAATCTGGGCTGCGGGGTGTTTTAAAATCATTTTAAAATGTGTCAATCTGGTGGCTGCAAATTTGTTGCTATTTTGTGGACATATTGAGTAATTGAGGTCAATGCCCATGAATTGGCTTTCAACACAGCATTTACCTCTATGACCCAATCCAAACAACCATCAAGGCGCAAAAAAAAAATAAAAATGCAACCAACACAAAACACACATGGTCACATACTGTATATACTTGCTCACTGACATTTGTAGATGTTAGAAAAAAAAACGTCCAAGCAACATAACAAAATCTAAATTATACCCATTTAAATCCATTATAATGCATGATGGGAAAAATGCAAAAGACTCTGTCCACACTTATCCATGTTTGCCGCATTTCAGTTGCTTGATATTTCTGATTTATTACAAAACTTTAAGAAGAACGTTAAGTGAACAAGTTGGGGGTCAAACTCATAATAGATAATTATATATATAAATAAATAATAAATAAAAAAATGAAAAAAATAAATAAATAAAAATAAATAAATAAATATATATATACCAGTATATATATATATATATCTCCATTATATATCCAATGTGTTATACAATCGTATATTTCCATCCATCCATCCATCCATCCATCCATCCATCCATTTTCTACCGCTTGTCCCTTTCGGGGTCGCGGGGGGTTCTGGAGCCCATCTCAGTTGCATTCGGGCGGAAGGCGGGGTACACCCTGGACAAGTCGCTGCCTCATCGCGAGGCCAACACAGATAAACAACATTCACACTCACATTCACTCACTAGGACCAATTTTAGTGTTGTATCACCAGGTGCATGTCTTTGGAGGTGGGAGGAAGCCGGAGTACCAGGAAGGAACCCACGCAGTCATGGGTAGAACATGCAAACTCCACACAGAAAAGCCCCGGGACCCGAGATCAAACCCAGGACCTTCGTATTGTGAGGCACATACACTAACCCCTGTTCCACCATGCGGCCCATATATATATCCATTATGTATATATTTAGTTACTTTACATGTAGTAGATATTGCCCACAATATCTAATGTGGGCAATTTTTTTTAGCCCACGTTTGTGACACCGAGGACGTTGTAGCTTGGATGGTAGAGCGGCCTGATGGTTCCAGGTTTGATCACAGCTTCTGCCATCCAAGTCACGTCTGTTCTTTCCTTGGGCAAGACACTTCACCCTCCGCTTTCACTGGAATGCCGACTGATTGGATGGTTGTATCTTTCAGCACCAGACTTGTGCTCTCCTCAAGCTGCTAAGATCAGAATAATTCTCACTCATCAGACAAAGATAAACTGTTTCCTAGCGATGTTGCGGTGGTCTTATGCTGCCTTCCATTTGTTAGGATCCTATGATGGGCCATATGGTATCAGGTAGGTCGTGTGTGGATTTTCAAAGTTGACCAACACACAATCCTTCTTTTGCATTCTTGACAATACTCCCTGTCCTTTCTCTGCTGTGTTTGATGCCCACAAACTCTGCCTTGTGACAGATATCTGTACAAATCTACTGTATTTTTCCTGTTATTGATGCTGCCCCACCGTGGATCATGGAGAATTTGTAAGTGGTTAACACATCAGAAGAGTTTTGCCGAATCAAAAAGTACCGCAAACCATTATAACTAACACTTTTTTGATTTGTAATATTTCCCTGAGACTTAAATCAGAAAAGTGCTGTGAAGGAAATTTCACAAGTTAACAGATCCTTTGAGTGTCTAAGTAATAAAGCAAACGTCTTGCACAGTGAGTGAGTGCTTGGATGACTCCATAAAGCTTTGGCTTTAGAGGGCACGCTGTAAATCCTCTCACACGGACGCATTAACGCCCATGCTTGGAATGCAATAAAAAGGTTGTCTTGTGATATTTCAGTGAATAGGCTGGCATATGAAAAAAAAACAACATTGAAAGGCTGAGCTGCTGGAGTAATTAAGGAGGTGCAGGAGATGCTGTGAGATAGCAAAAAAAAAAAAAAAAAAGCCAGAGAGACGTTGTAGAGCAGATTGGAGTAATTATATGGTGTGGTGTGAAAACATGTTAGATCTAAAGACCAGCAAGACCATATCATGAGAGTTATCCAAACTTTCAATACAACACATCATGTAATATGATTTGCACTCTCAAAATATAGGTAAGAATAATAATAAAGTTAAAATTAAAGTACCAATGATTGTCACACGCACACTAGGTGTGGTGAAAGTTGTCCTCTGCATTTGACCCATCCAATTGCTCACCCCCTGGGAGGTGAGGGGAGCAGTGGGCAGCAGCAGTGGCCTAACTTTTGGTGATTTAACCCCCAATTCCAACCCTTGATGCTGAGTGCCAAGGAGGGAGGTAATGGGTCCCATTTTTATAGTCTTTGCTATGACTCGATAGGGACAAGTGTTAGAAACTGGATGGATGGATGAATAGGAGGGTTTGCGTGTGGAATTGATTGTCGTTTGATAACGTCTTCAAGCAATTGAAAAAAAATGGAGAACACTACCGTACTTAGTACGTGGAGAAACTGTTGATTCAGTTTCAATTTCCGTATTTTTCAGATTTTTAAGCCTCTATTTTTTTTCCTACTCTTTGAACCCTGTGGCTTATAAAAAGGTGCGGCTAATTTATGGATTTTTCTTTGCTAACGACCATAATGTTTTGTATTCGGCAAATAAAACAACACCGACAGAGACACTGAAAAGGTGTGTTATTGTTTGTGGTATGGAAGCTATCTTTTGGACGGGTTCGCTCAAGGATGCGGGTTGAAAAAGTACTTCCTGTTTTGTGCCTTGAACCGGAAATATATCCTGTTTCGTCTACTATTCGTCTATAGCGTTTCTGCTCGAAAGGATTCCTCATTCATCACTTCAAGCAACATTTGTGGCTTCGTTCGCATTAGCTAATATGCTAGCAAGTTTACAAGTGTCTGTGTTAGAATTATTGACGTACAATGGCATTCTTTGTGTATTGTATAGTTTTGTAAATTCCCCAAAACGTCACCGGGGACTTATTGAGTCTGTTTGGCTGATTGCAGAGCTAGCTTCCGCAGCTATTGGTTCCATGACAATAACTTCTGTTTTGTTTGACCATCCGTTTTGCTGCCATGTGGTGCTACCATTTTGAAACAATTAAGGTATGTAAATAAACATTTACAAACTGTTTCGCAACAGTATATATCTGCTGCTTATTAATATATCCATCCATCCATTTACTACCACGTATTCCCTTCGGGGTCGCGGGGGGCGCTGGAGCCTATCTCAGCTACAATCGGGCGGAAGGCGGGGTACACCCTGGACAAGTCGCCACCTCATCGCAGGGCCAACACAAATAGACAGACAACATTCACACTCACATTCACACACTAGGGCCAATTTTAGTGTTGCCTATCAACCTATCCCCAGGTGCATGTCTTTTGGAGGTATATATATATATATATATATATATATATATATTTTTTTTTTTTTTTAGACTTCCTTTTTATTGTCATTCAAATTTGAACTTTACAGTACAGATAAGAACGAAATGTTGTTGCATTAGCTCATGGTAGTGCAGGATAAAAAAGCAATAAGGTGCATATATGAATAAATAAATAGGTTACTGTACAGATAAATATATTGCACTTTTTCATATGCATCCACGTTTATGGATATGTGTTATATTTTCTTTTTTAATCTAGCGAGTTAACGTAAAAATATTAATTTATTCTAAAATTTGGTGGGTGCGGCTTGAGTATCGGTGCGCTCTATAGCCCATGACGTACGATAGTTTGTAGTCTAAAGAAGACCAACATGATGCTATGGCCACTGCTCTAAGAAGCATTATCCTGCTTAATAAACCAATGACATGGAAACAGGAGTTCACAACATAAGATTTTAAAACACTTAAATATTTATTTTCTCTGTAATCGGTCCTGGAAAGTCCATCTTTGTCCATCTATATTATCAATGCCCGGACATTTTTGACATATGATCCATTCATTTGGTAATGTTTAGAAAAACTGTTCTTTTTTGGGTCTAACGCAAGCCTTAGAAATGTACTGAAATATTTAATAATACTTTAGGGATGTAACGATTACCGGGATTAATGATAAACTAACTCTCTCAGTTCAGTTTTACTGTTTTTACTGTTTTTGATAACCACACTTTGATAAACTTACGGAACGGTAGGGATACCTTTCGCATCTTGAATCAATATGATACCAATTACTGGTACCTTGAAATTGATATCGGTACTCAACAGTACCAACTTTCAGTACTTATATGTGTGTTCAAAAGTGGTAATAAATGTTAATTGTTTAAAAATACATCAATTTTTTTATTTAACACTAAGCTGTGTTGTCCAGTTAATACAGTGCTGTACTGTACTTTTGCATGCAGTTGCAGTTCCATGTCGTGTTTAGTGTTGCCTTAGCCAGGAAGTAGCCTTTGCCATTAAGTTGAATTTGCCAGTCTTTCCTATTGTTGAGCCTACAATGTGTTTAAAATGTAATTATTGTACTTATTACACACCAGCTGTTTGGTTGTAACTTGTATCTTAGTTGATAGGTGCTGAAATTGTCATGTAAAATTGGTAATGCTAATTGGGAGCATATATGTGGCAAATCCAATATAAATTACCATCAGGTGTATTTTGAAATGTAGCCTTACTGTACTTTTGAGCGCCGTTTTCTTGCTTCTTTGGCATAGGACATTGCAACTTTACCTAAAGTACGGATGAGTTCGCTCTGAGTGCTTTACTGCTTGTTTCCCTGCTTGCGCCGGTGCGAGTCAGCAACCAGACATGATGTCACTTGCAACAAAGGTATCGATATAGGCACCGTTTAATTTGACGTGAATCAGTACCCAATAGTACAGACGGGCTTCGGTCGGTAACTATATACCGTATTTTTCGGACTATAAGTCGCAGTTTTTTTCATAGTTTCATAGCTCCAGTGCGATTTATATATGTTTTTTTCCTTCTTTATTATGCATTTTTGGCAGGTGCGATTTATACTCCGGTGCGACTTATACTCCGAAAATTCGGTGAGTACGGAATTCTGTACCCATCCCGACTGGCCGGTAATAATAAACATTACCTGGAGAAACTAGTTAGCATGCTAATCGCTAGCTAGCTTTAATGCCAACATGAATACAAGACTAACATTTTTCCCCATTGCAAACGTCATATTTCAATCTAAACATGCATATACAGTACATATTGTTGTCTGAGAAACTAAGCCATCCAATTGCGTCAATTTAACCTGCAGCCTGTGCCCTCTGAAGAGCCAGACACAGAGGTCGGCCATGTCTACAACAGTAAGTGAACCGGTGTGACATCACATACACCGGACGTGCAAACCCTGTTTTGCCTTCATCAATAATAAATACTCTAAAACCTTCACAAATTACTACGAAAGAAGATAAACATATTTAAACACGCAAATAATAATAATATGGGCATACTTGCCAACCTTGAGACCTCCGATTTCGGGAGGTGGGGGGCGGGGAGGTGGTGACGGGGGGCGTGGTTGGGGGCGTGGTTAAGAGGGGAGGAGTATATTTACAGCTAGAATTCACCAAGTCAAGTATTTCATATATATATATATATATATATATATATATATATATATATATATATATATATATATATATATATATATATATAAAAAAAATACTTGACGAAATACTAAGTCAAGTATTTCATATATATATATATATATATATATATATATATATATATATATATATATATATATATTATACATATATATATATATGTATGTATATATATATATATATATATATATATATATATATATATATATAAAAGAAATACTTGACTTTCAGTGAATTCTAGCTATAAATTTATATTTATTTTACTATATATATATATATATATATATAAGAAATACTTGACTTTCAGTGAATTCTAGCTATAAATGTACATTTATTTTATTATATATATATATATATATATATATATATATATATATATATATATATATATATACATATACATATATATATTTTTATATATATATATATATATATATATATATATATATATGAATTTCGGTAGAAAATTTGTCCTGGGAGGTTTTCGGGAGAGGCGCTGAATTTCGGGAGTCTCCCGGAAAATCCGGGAGGGTTGGCAAGTATGAATATGTGTCATATGAAACCAGAACAATATCTAATGTTTTTTTCTGCTTTTTTCTTCTTAATGCTGCACACATTTTAGCTTTCAACATTTCTGATGTTGGAGTTCAGTATGTAACATTTAATACACTTTTGAGATAAGAATTTAATTTAACATTCAAGCTACTCCAGGTCCACTATTACACCCAATTGACTTTTTTTTATTGAAGGTATAGCAGTAATATGTGTCCATAGAGTCTGTTTATGAACAGCAAAAGTGAGAAAAATCTCTCCTCACTTGTTTGCTCCATTTTTTAGAAAAGACACATTCAAATGGCTTTTGAATTTTCAGGTTTTTACAACATCATGAACATGAATCAAACATGAACTATACCCCACCTCTCGTTAGATGACTCCACCATGTGGACAGGCCTGCCAGTTCAGAGACAGTTTTGTTATAAAGCAGGCTTCGCTACACATGCTAAAACAAAGCCTGTAGCTATGCCATTTCTGCACCAGTCAGCTACAAAGGAGACAGGACATAAATGTGTGTAGAACATATGTACAGTAAAGAAATGTCATGTATTCTGTGGATGAGTACTCCAATAATAGGTCAGTCTGTCCTCTAGACCGGTGTTTTTCAACCTTTTTTGAGCCAAGGCACATTTTTTGCGTTGAAAAAATCCGGAGGCACACCACCAGCAGAAATCATTAAAAGACGAAACACAGTTGACAGTAAAAAGTTTAAAGTCAATTGTTGGGTATGACTTTAAACCATAACCAAGCGTGCATCAATGTTGCTCTTGTCTCAAAGTAGGTGTACTGTCACCACCTGTCACATCACACCCTGACTTACTTTGAGTTTTTTGCTGTTTTCCTACGTGTAGTGTTTTAGTTCTTGTCTTGCGCTCCTAATTTGGTGGCTTTTTCTCTTTTTTTGGTATTTTCCTGTAGCAGTTTCATGTCTTCCTTGACCGCTATTCCCCACACCTGCTTTGTTTTAGCAATCAAGAATATTTCAGTTGTTTTTATCCTTCTTTGTGGGGACATTGTTGATTGTCATGTCATGTTCGGATGTACTTTATGGACACCGTCTTTGCCCCACAGTAAGTCTTTGCTGTCGTCCAGCATTCTGTTTTTGTTTACTTTGTAGCCAGTTCAGTTTTAGTTTTCTTCTGCATAGCCTTCCCTAAGCTTCAATGCCTTTTCTTAGGGGCACTCACTTTTTGTTTATTTTTGGTTTAAGCATTAGACACCTTTTTACCTGCACACTGCCTCCCGCTGTTCCCGACAACTACAACGCAAATAGCTACCGGCTACCACCTACTGATATGGAAGAGTATTACACGGTTACTCTGCCGAGCTCTAGACAGCACCGACACTCAACAACAACACATAATGTGCAGACTATAATTACTGGTTTGCAAAAAATATTTTTAACCCAAATAAGTGAAACTAGATGATCTCCTACGGCACACCAGACTGTATCTCACGGCAGCACACTAGTGTGTCGCGGCACAGTGGTTGAAAAACACTGCTCTAGACATGTGTTTCTGATGCAAAGTACATCAACTTTTGAAGCAGTCCACAAAAACTGCCACGTTGGGCACTTGAAGTCACCGTCTGCCTCCAAACTATCCTCAACGGATAATTGTGAGGGCCGAAAGCAGAAGTTGTGCTATAAGTGCTTCATCCTCAAGTGGACACTTCAAATCTGCTCTGCCTGAATTGAAATCTCCCCACAAAGCACTCCAATACTTGAGAGCTTTAAAGCAAATTATAAAAGCAAATATCTCTGAGGATATTTCTATAATGTGGTGCTTGAAAAGGCTTCTGCTTTTTTTAGGATTGAGTTTTATAGAATTACATTGAAATATTTAAACTTAATTGACGTGGCAGGATTTAGACATGGACGCCAATGTGAAGGGAAGAAATAGCACAGAGCGCCAACATATGACTATATTTATACAAAATGATAGAATACATATGACTATATTTACAACACAAGACCTCAGTTCAGCAAACCAAGGACTCATCAGTTTTTTTTCCATTTTCCATGGCTTTTTTTGCAAGACATATTCCAAAAGAGGGAGGAACCTCAACAACGGTTATTAAGAAAATAATAAATTAAAACTTCACTTGTTATCAATGTTAGTGCTTGTTGCTTCACATAATAATACAGAAAACAACAAATATAGCAATAACACTTATAATGATGACATATTACATTAAAATATCTACTCATGGTTTAATTGTTTGAAATTAAATTATATGTACACATATTTTTACTAGTGGCAGGAAAAATGTAATAAATCAGAGATGATGTGATTGATTCATTAATTGCAATATCCATCCATCCATCCATTTTCTGCCTCTTGTCTCTTTCGGGGTCGCGGGGGGTGCTGGAGCCTATCTCAGCTGCATTCGGGCGGAAGGCGGCGTACTCCCTGGACAAGTCGCCACCTCATCACAGGACCAACACAGATAGACAGACAACATTCACACTCACGCTCACACACTAGGGCCAATTAATCCTATTTAAATTGTAAACTAACCTTTAATGCAATAATCCAATCAAAACATAACTAAATCAGTTATTAGGCATACACAAACTCACATGAAAAACACAAAGAATGTTTATTGGAATGCAGATATAGAAATTGCAATTAAAAGGGTATTATTTCTCCTTCCCTGTATTTAATGATTTAAACAGAATTACACATTAAATTATTGGACCAAAGACTTAGTTAAACAGTTAAAAAAAGTTAATAAAAGGTAAAAACTTTGTATTAACTGTGTTTAACTTCTTTTTACATATGTATGACCTGTTATGACCTGACCTGATGTTTTAAAATTGTTTTAAAGTCTTAATAAAAATAATATTACACTTGTATGACAATTACAATGTTTTAAATTGCCAGTACTAGGGATGTCCGATAATGGCTTTTTGCCGATATCCGATATTCCTATATTGTCCAACTCTTTAGTTACCGATACTGATATCAACCGATACCGATATCAACCGATATATGCAGTCGTGGAATTGACACATTATTATGCCTAATTTGGACAACCAGGTATAGTGAAGATAAGGTACTTTTTAAAAAAAGTAATAAAATAAGATAAATAAATTAAAAACATTTTCTTAAATAAAAAAGAAAGTAAACCAATATAAAAACAGTTACATAGAAACTAGTAATTAATGAAAATTAAATGTTAAAGGTTAGTACTATTAGTGGACCAGCAGCACGCACAACCATGTGTGCTTACGGACATACATGTATCCCTTGCAGACTGTATTGATATATATTAATATATAATGTAGGAACCAGAACATTAATAACAGAAATAAACAACCCTTTTGTGTGAATGAGTGTGAATGAGTGTAAATGGCGGAGGAAGGTTTTTTGGGTTGGTGCACTAATTGTAAATGTATCTTGTGTTTTTTATGTTGATTTAATAAAAATAAAATAAAATAAAAAATAAAAAAGAGAAAAAAACCGATACCGATAATTTCCGATAATACATTTTAACGCATTTATCGGCCGATAATATCGGCCAGTACAAATACAAGTGTTTCAATGGTTTGACGCTGTAACTGGTACCTCAACTTAAGAGTGTTTTGAGATAAGAGCGTTGTTATGCTTTAAGTTACAAGCATCCCCGCCGTTATGAGCCCAGTAAGATCCGCCAAAATTATCTGGACTTACTGGCTAGCATTAGCTTCTAGTGTTAATTTTCTTGACTACAATTGTTCGTCTTCGTTGTCGTCAACGACCCATTTTCCTTTTGAGTAAATTAGGATGATAACAACTCAAAACAAATGCACGTTGACTAAAATAATGATAACATTAATTGACAATTCAGTCAATAAACAAAAATGAGACGATAATGATGACAGAGACAAAATCCAATCATATTTAGTTTCGTCTTCAGTCGAGTGGGACAGTTACAATTGCAATTGAGTGGGGGGTAAATCACGGAGAGGATCCAATCAGAAAAACTGTCTTTGTAAAAGCACGGTGTTTGAGTTTTCTCTGGGAAAATATGACTATTGTTACACACCTCAATACAATATGTCTTTGACACCGGACAGAAAGAGAAAACATTTAGATGCACTTCACCTTTGCCGCAGTAGACAAGACACGTTGTAAACCCTGTGGCCTGATAAAAATACAACCACCTTGGAGTGCTGTCTGCAGCTGGCTATCTGCACACCTACGCAACAGTAAGTAAGCTTGAGGCTAATATTTCAAAGTTACTCATACTGTACTGAATTACTGTTACTATTAAAGACAGTACAGCAGGAGCAAGACCATTTACTCGAACACTACTTTTGTTGTACACCATAGGCGAGCTTGTCCACCAACTTAATAAGCAGGATACCTGTAGAGTGCACATGATGACCTCGGCACACAGTTCAGCTATTAATTGCACAAACAAAAAGACTAAACTTTTATTTATTTTTTTCAAGCTAACACAAAAAGAAAGACAGCTATGTGAGATATATACAGTATACGTTCTAGATCAGGGGTGTCAAACTCAAATACAGAGTGGGCCAAAATTTAAAACTGAACAAAACCGCGGGCCAAGGTTGAACAAATGAACCTTTTGATAGGGACCCAAACAAGTTTTGCATTGAATATTGAACAAGCAAGGCTTATATAACTTTATAATGACATGCAAAATGGAGTTTCAAATAATAATAATAATAATTAAAAAATATCAATGGCATATCAAATACAATTTAAATAAAAATGTAATGCCTCTTTTCTATTTGCAGCCTCAACATTAACTTTTTCCACAGACTAATAAATTAGAAAATAAAATAAAGAATAAACCAACCATTCAGGACTTTAAACTGCTCAGTTTGCAACACACTGATCTAATCTGATGTGCCCAAGCCAGATACCTGCCATCTTTTCTTGGATGCTAGTTCATTAATGTCGGGGCTCAGGCTTTGAGCTGAGGCATCTTTCATTATCGAACGAAGTTGTTCATCGGTCATTATACCTCGTTGTCCACCCAGACCACAGTCTTGTGGGCGTGTTTAAAGGCACTGCGTTTATCATCCTCCGCGAGCTGTCGTCACGTCTGCTTTTCATCCATTCCAACAACGTGCCGGCCCGATCACAAAATATGTGCGGCTTCAGCAAGCACACACACGTAAATGCAATGCATACTTGGCCAACAGTGATACAGGTTACACTGACGGTGCCCGTATAAATAACTTTAACACTGTTATAAATATGCGCCACACTGTGAATCCACACCAAACAAGAATGACAAACACATTTCGGGAGAACATCCGCACAGTAACACAACATAAACACAACAAAACAAATACCCAGAATCCCATGCAGCCCTAACTCTTCCGGGCTGCAATTTAGACCCCCGCTACCACCAAACCCCCCCACCCCCTCTGTGCGTCGGTTGAGGTGGGCGGGGTTGGGGGGGGCGGCGTGATGTGACAGGTCGTGACAGTACTTGAGACAAGAGCTATTGTGATGCATGCTTGGTTATGGTTTGAACTCATATCCAACAATTGCGAGAACAACTTTATATTGTCATTATTTAATGTTTTCTGCTGGCGGTGTGCCTTCGGATTTTTTCAATGAAAAAAATGTGCCTTGGCTCAAAAAAGGTTGAAAAACACTTAGTTAAGGTACTACTGTATTTCTACAGACGTCGACCAGCATCCCAGAATGGATTGCACTGGACTTTAAATACGTTGTTATGTTTGTGTTTAAATCCCCCAAACCACATTTAATAAGAGTGTTTTTGTGACCACCATCGTTGTCATTTTAAAACTCCACTAGCAACAAAACCTATTTGTCCTCCAGTCTGATGTTCTGAATGATTAACTCCTACTAAGAACCCAGTGTTCGTGCTGGGAACAAATTAGTTCCTGCTCCGACTTTGGCAAATCTCTTTTCCATCCTCCTCTCTCTTTTTCTTCCCCCTTTTCTTTCCCCGTTCAAACAGCGATGATGAGACTAGAATTTCCCTCACACCAATTCATCAGTGTGATACCCAAGATGCCCTCACAGGCTTTGGGGGCATAATCCGTTCCTCCTATTTACCGCTAATAAGTCAAAGTGATCCGAAAAGGGCTGCGGACGGAACAATCAGGATGTTTAGAGCTTATTAACCTTCAGAAAAGAGAGAGCGCACATAAGCAAACAGCACTAATGGACGCATTTATGCACATATGACACAATTTAGGAGGATGAAGTGGTGGGTTAATTGGCTCTGCGTTATCTCCGGCTGACAGGAGGAGCAGAGGTTAAACGGCCCTTGTCTTTTTAGCTCCCAAGTCGCGCTACGTTCATTATTTGACCGACTTATTAGGGAGCGACTGACTGAATAATTTACCAGCAGCATGACTAACTTACTGACTGATTCATTTACAGAAAAATGGTCTGTTAATTTATTGACCGAGCGACTGACTTAGCGAGCAACTCATTTATCAAGCACTGATTGAAGGGGTGGGGGGTGATAACAAGATGGCAATGACTGAGCTGGTCGACATTATTGTAAAAAGTAAAAAAATGGTTTCCTTAATTTTATTTTTTATATTTAAAAAGCTTTCTTTTATCTTATTTAAAACAATTATGTGGGTGGCTGGGGCCGTACTCTAACTCCCGCACACACTGGGAGTCAAATATATTGTACATACAAATACACATATATTCTCACATACACACAATTATTCATACATGTATACATACATAGGTACCTACGCTCCCACATACATACTCAAATACAGTACATACATACACACTCAAAGTTCGTACATCCACACGCACATTCACTGTACAAACATACATATACACATACTGTACATATACATTTACTGTACAAACATACACATACTGTACATATACAAGTAAATATACATACATACACTCATGCATATAATCACGTTTCATTAAACATATATTAACGTTGTTGCCCTAGGGTAAACTGGGTAACACATGGCACACTGACAAAGCTTAACCTATTGTTACTATAACAATCTACAAGGTTAATATAGTTGGCTTCTCTGTCTTCCCCTCCATTTTCCTGCATTCTTTTGTATTTCAAGTTATCATTACATATATGTATTGTTGCATTTGAACAATTGTATTGTTGATAATAGTGGTAATAATTGTTATTATTCATTATCAATAGTGCTATTTCTATTGGTATTTGTATTGCTCCATTTGTAGTGTAATAATGTTCATTGTCATTTCTGTATTATTTAGTTCACTAACTGCTTCTTTACTATCACTTTTACCATCACATTTGTACATATTCTATTTCCTGATGTTGTTCTGTTGTTGTTGTTATTGTTGTGTTTGCTGTTGTTGTCTCTCTGTCTTATCCCCCTCTTGTGCCCGCAATTTCCTCCTCGGTCTTCCTTTTTTTCTCTTTCTATCCTCTCGTTCTCCGGCCCGGCTGCAACAAATAATAATATAAATCCATTTAATAAAGTCAAATACAAATAAGGCATCAAGAGAAGTATCCCACACTTCTCTTTTGTAAAGTAAATCTGTACAGCAAATATGGGCATCTACATCAACAATATGATTTGCCTGAGTAGCTGGACAAGACAAAAACATTTAAAAATAAAAATAATAATAATATGATTATAATAGTTATAAGGTAATAATACAACAATTTAGCAATAATTGTACGTATAACACATAAAAAAAATGCTTTCTGCCCATGCACAGATGAATAAATACATGCACCATAACAGCCCCATTAGCGGCATTATCCCAAAAGTCTTCATTGGTCCAAAAACAAAGGAACTTGATTGACTGTCAGGATACTACAATAGCTAGAATAGTAAGCATGACTGTATGATGATGGTGTATTGACCCAAATATAAGACGACTGGATGAAAAAAAAAAAAAAAAAAAAAGTCTGGTTATGTATGATTATATACCAAACCCAACAGGCAAGTCAGAGATTTTCTTTCTATCACTCACACACGCCACAGATTTGGGGAAAACGAGGTTTGAAGGTCAGGCAAGTTGTCAAATAACATTCTAAGATGATGAATGAAACGGTCGAGCAGCTAAGAAATATGATATCCTTTTTTTGGTCTTTTTAAAATGTGCCTGTTATTTCACTGACATTGAAAATATGACTAAAAAATATATTAATTTTGTCTTTGAAGCAAAGAGGTTATATTTAGAGTCAACCTCTATTCAGGTCAAAACCATAGTGTAGTAATCATTTCACATAACCTGTCACATGATTAAAAACAAACACAAATGTATCCAGAAAATGTATTATCTAGCATTTGGTAAAACTGCAAAATGTATTTGATACAAATACAGTGCAACTTCAATTTACAAATCCATCATTGCATGGACTTTTCGATTCACGAACCACTCACTGAATAATAATATGTTTTGGTGTACGAACCTTGTCTCACTCTAGATTTGGCTTAGACTTAGACAAACTTTATTGATCCACAAGGGAAATTGTTCCACACAGTAGCTCAGTTCCAAAGGATGGAAAGGGTAAGGATGGAAGGATAATGCAGGTATTAAATAGACCAAAAATATATTACATATATGTAATATTTACATATTACACATACAGTGTATAACATATACTAACATATTATATTATATTTTTATATAATACCGGTATATACAATATATAACAAATCCGAATTAACATGTACAATATTACAGTATATGTAACAGCTGCAGCAAAAAAAACTAAAACGTACGAACGTTCCATCCACACGCAGAGCAGCCATTTTGAGACCGGAAGCACAGTCATTGTGGGTGGGCTGATTGATCTCTGTTTCTCATTCAGTCAGCACAGCAGTGCTGTCGTTCGTGCTTTGTTGTGTGGTTGTTTTTTAGCCTTTGTACATTTTTTTTCTTCGAGTTTTGCTAGCTCCATAGAAGTCAAAAGAAAACAATGGACAAGCGATGTGTGGTTTGAAACATTCAAGAAGTATCCACAGCGTTGTCGACACTGCCACCCCCCGCCCCCCTTTCCTTCCTTCAGCTGCACACAAAGATTAACAAACAAGGTAAAGTGGATTTTATATGTTATTCCTAATCATTGTAGCGACCTAGCTGTTAAAGTCAAGGAGTTTTGGGATTTCAAACTGTGAGTGCACCACAGGACAGGTGACAGTGTGTGTGCGTGTCGGCATGGCGGCTGAAAATAACGATGACAGTTCAGCTAGTTGTTATTGTTTTGACTTTGTTATTAACTAGAAAGTGTATCCATCAACCCCTTTGTTATGTTACTACATAGCACTTTCAAGTGTACAAACCTTTAATAAATATGGACACTATTGTTTCTTAAGGAGAAATCTGCTTCAATATACAAACCTTTATATTTACTAATTAAGTTTGTAACTCGTGGTTCTACTACATATTCCTGCTAAGAAAATATTAATCTTTTATTGTTCCAATTTAGTGGTACCTCAATTTACGAGGGCCCGGGCTCACACGTTTGTCTCTGTGGTAATAATTACTGTGCTATCACTCCATAGCTCGTTAGCTACCAAGACATAACTTTGTTTTTGCTTATTTGGAGAAGCTGCTGATGGTGTGTTTGACAGAGAAACAGCTTGTAGGAGATACCATGGAAGTTCACTCTCTAAGGTGAATGCTGTAGATTATTATTACATTACTACATAAAACTACTGTAGTTGTCATTATTACATTCTATTATATTGTTTTTCATACAATAATCGTCATTTTAAAGTCAGTTTTTTTTATTTATTTAAAAGCATATTACATGTTAAAATTATAATGTTTCTGGGAGGTGAAGCACAGACTAAATAATTTTAATGGTGATTTGAATACAAATATTTTGGGTTAAGAGCTCAATAAATACTAAGGTGGCAATAAATACTGATAAAGTTGAGGAATGCTCATCAAACACTTATTTGGAACATCCCACAGGTGTGCAGTCTAATTGGGAACAGATGGGTGCCATGATTGGGTATAAAAACAGCTTCCCAAAAAATGCTCAGTCTTTCACAAGAAAGGATGGGGCGAGGTACACCCATTTGTCCACAACTGCGTGAGCAAATAGTCAAACAGTTTAAGAACAACGTTTCTCAAAGTGCAATTGCAAGAAATGTAGGGATTTCAACATCTACTGTCCATAATATCATCAAAAGGTTCAGAGAATCTGGAGAAATCACTCCACGTAAGCGGCATGGCCGGAAACCAACATTGAATGACCGTGACCTTCGATCCCTCAGACGGCACTGTATCAAAAACCGACATCAATCTCTAAAGGATATCACCACATGGGCTCAGGAACACTCCCAACTTCTTTGTCACGTGTTGCTGGCATCAAATTCTAAAGTTAATGATTATTTGCAAAAAAAAAAAAAAAAAAGTTTATCAGTTTGAACATCAAATATGTTGTCTTTGTAGCATATTCAACTGAATATGGGTTGAAAATGATTTGCAAATCATTGTATTCCGTTTATATTTACATCTAACACAATTTCCCAACTCATATGGAAACGGGGTTTGTACAATTAAAAAGAAAAAGATGAATGAAATAAGAATATAAATACAGTAAAAAAAATATATATCTGGCCTCTTTTTGTTTACTATTCCACAAAATGTCCCCACAAAACAGCCTTGACAATGTCATGTTCGGAGCTTAGCAACGCAGAGACCCTTTAATTTGATAATTTGCATTAAAACATGGAGAACACTTTTACTTGAATGATTTAATTCTAGTATTGGTTTGGTTTGGTGGTTTTATTTCATAATCATATCAGTCGGTAATGTACTTGTCAGTCAAGTACATGCACTTATACAAAGCACAGTACACACAGTAGGGGTCTTACTTCCAAAACCGATAATGGAGCATTTATTATCGGCCGATATTAATCCAATACAATATCAGCAGGAATCATAGTACATACATTTATTACTTGTAATGTTGAATGTTGGAACATGTTTGAGTCTGGATAATTATCATACAATCTCTAGCAAAATATATTTCATAGGTAACTTTAAATCTGTTTTCTGTCCTTCTGGCAGACATGAGTAGGATGATGATAGCCCAGAGAAAATTGGAAAGGTTTATAATGAATTATTGATGAATTTGATGCCTCACTTTCCCCAAGTCAATGCAACATTTACCAAATATAAAAGCTTAATCTTTTGCTGCGCCTATGTTCCTTGAGTATTTGCTAGGAGGGTGTGATCATGTATGCGTCATGAACGAGTTTGACTGTTGATCTCAGTTTTTGTGCGGTAATTACACCAAGAAAAGAAGCAGGCCAAGCGTATCAAACAAAAATCCATCTTTTATGAGTGGATGGTCCACCGTTTACAATCTCCCATCTCGTCTTACATATACTTTCTCCTTCTGTGAAACGTTAGCTTCACCCTGGACACATGCTGCTTCCTGCACAGTCTATTAAACGTGTTTTACACGACCCCCTTCAATACAGCCTCCATCACCTGGGACACAGAGGCGCTAATATATTCCTCAGCTGCATTCCCTTGTGCTGCCGCCTCCGAGAAGGGCGTGCGTCATCGAGGCCATAATGGCTGATTTGATTTTAAAAAGATCCAATTACCTCTCAACAATGGAGTGATTTGATTGTTTACTGAAGGAAAAAGGAGAGTGTTATTGAAGTCAAATTAGAGGTAATTGTCTCGGGGAGATGCTGCGAGAGATGAAGCGGTTTGATTGGTGGCGGCATTCCGCTGGCTAGGGATAAATGACGATTATTAAACAGTTATCAGCATTTGTTAATCGCAGAAAAAGAAAAAAAACCCATTATGGATTATTTATGATAGCACCTCAGGATATGCATTGCACTGTGAACCAAATCACATCTCATCTATTTGAGACTTTGCATGCAGTGGTATGCTGTTTTCACAATAGGAGGCACTATATTAAAAGTAACAAGTTATTTAATAATTAAACGTTGTTTGTTTCTAATCCATATAAAAGTGTGAAACATTGAAGTATATTTCTGAACATGTTTTAGATATTCCCCAAAATTAATATTATATAAAAAACAATTTACAATAAAAAAAATACAATCATAAAATATACATCAACATTAAAATACATACATACATACATACATACATATATATATACATATATACATATATATATATATATAAATATATATATATATATATATATATATATATATATATCAACATTAAAATATATACATACATATATATATATATATATATATATATCAACATTAAAATATATACATACATATATATATATATATATATATATATATAAATATATATATATATACATATATATGTATATATATATATAGATATATTTATATATATACATATATATATATACACACATATATATATATACACATATGTTGTACATATGTATGTATACACATATACATACACATACATATATAGATACATACATACACATACATATATATATATACATACATACAAGTACATATATACATACATATACATATTCACATATATACATATGTATATACATACATATATACATGCATACATATATACATACATATATACATATATCTATATACATACATATACAGTATACATGTATATAATATACATACATACATACACAGTATGTATGTATATATACACATACATACATAAATATATATATATTACATACATGTATGTATGTATATATATATATACTGTATATGTATGTCTATATATACATATATATTGTGTATGTATGTGTGTATATATATATATATATATATATATATGTCTTAATAAGGTTATCCAAAAAATAGTGCTCGATACCGTAGTAGAGCGCAATATATGTATGTGTGGGAAAAAAAATCACAAGACTACTTCATCTCTACAGGCCTGTTTCATGAGGGGGTTCCCTCAATCATCAGGAGATTTTAATGGGAACATTCACATACCATGGTTTATATAGGGCACAGAGTGGGTGGGTACAGGCTGGCGTAGGGGCGTGGTGATTGGCTCATGTGTTACCTATATAAAATACATACATACATGTATGTATATATACCATATATGTATGTCTATATATACATACTGTATATATGTATGTATGTATGTATGTATATATATATATATACATACATACATACATACATACATACATACATACATACATACATACATACATACATACATACATACATACATACATACATACATACATACATACATACATACATACATGTATGTATGTATGTGTATATATATATATATATATATATATATATATATAAAGTTATATATATATATATACATATATATATATATATATATATATATACACACATACATATATATATATATATATATATATATATATATATATATATGTATATATATATATATATATATATATATATATAATACATACATATATATATATATATATATATATATATATATATATATATATATATATATATATATATATATATATATATATATATATATATATTAAGTTATATATATATATATATATATATATATATATATCCATCCATCCATCCATCTTCCTCCGCTTATCCGAGGTCGGGTCGCGGGGGCAGCAGCTTAAGCAGGGAAGCCCAGACTTCCCTCTCCCCAGCCACTTCGTCCAGCTCTTCCTGTGGGACCCCGAGGCGTTCCCAGGCCAGCCGGGAGACATAGTCTTCCCAACGTGTCCTGGGTCTTCCCCGCGGCCTCCTACCGGTGGGACGTGCCCTAAACACCTCCCTAGGGAGGCGTTCGGGTGGCATCCTGACCAGATGCCCGAACCACCTCATCTGGCTCCTCTCGATGTGGAGGAGCAGCGGCTTTACTTTGAGCTCCTCCCGGATGGCAGAGCTTCTCACCCTATCTCTAAGGGAGAGCCCCGCCACCCGGCGGAGGAAACTCATTTCGGCCGCTTGTACCCGTGATCTTGTCCTTTCGGTCATAACCCAAAGCTCATGACCATAGGTGAGGATGGGAACGTAGATCGACCGGTAAATTGAGAGCTTTGCCTTCCGGCTCAGCTCCTTCTTCACCACAACGGATCGATACAGCGTCCGCATTACTGAAGACGCCGCACCGATCCGCCTGTCGATCTCACGATCCACTCTTCCCCCACTCGTGAACAAGACTCCGAGGTACTTGAACTCCTCCACTTGGGGCAAGATCTCCTCCCCAACCCGGAGATGGCACTCCACCCTTTTCCGGGCGAGAACCATGGACTCGGACTTGGAGGTGCTGATTCTCATCCCAGTCGCTTCACACTCAGCTGCGAACCGATTCAGTGAGAGCTGAAGATCCTGGCCAGATGAAGCCATCAGGACCACATCATCTGCAAAAAGCAGAGACCTAATCCTGCAGCCACCAAACCAGATCCCCTCAACGCCTTGACTGCGCCTAGAAATTCTGTCCATAAAAGTTATGAACAGAATCAGTGACAAAGGGCAGCCTTGGCGGAGTCCAACCCTCACTGGAAATGTGTCCGACTTACTACCGGCAATGCGGACCAAGCTCTGGCACTGATCATACAGGGAGCGGACTGCCACAATCAGACAGTCTGATACCCCGTACTCTCTGAGCACTCCCCACAGGACTTCCCGAGGGACACGGTCGAATGCCTTCTCCAAGTCCACAAAACACATGTAGACTGGTTGGGCAAACTCCCATGCACCCTCAAGGACCCTGCCGAGAGTATAGAGCTGGTCCACAGTTCCACGACCAGGACGAAAACCACACTGTTCCTCCTGAATCCGAGGTTCGACTATCCGGCGTAGCCTCCTCTCCAGTACACCTGAATAGACCTTACCGGGAAGGCTGAGGAGTGTGATCCCACGATAGTTAGAACACACCCTCCGGTTCCCCTTCTTAAAGAGAGGAACCACCACCCCGGTCTGCCAATCCAGAGGTACCGCCCCCGATGTCCACGCGATGCTGCAGAGTCTTGTCAACCAAGACAGCCCCACAGCATCCAGAGCCTTAAGGAACTCCGGGCGGATCTCATCTACCCCCGGGGCCTTGCCACCGAGGAGCTTTTTAACTACCTCAGCAACCTCAGCCCCAGAAATAGGAGAGCCCACCACAGACTCCCCAGGCACTGCTTCCTCATAGGAAGACGTGTTGGTGGGATTGAGGAGGTCTTCGAAGTATTCCCTCCACCGATCCACAACATCCGCAGTCGAGGTCAGCAGAACACCATCCTCACCATACACGGTGTTGATAGTGCACTGCTTCCCCTTCCTGAGGCGGCGGATGGTGGACCAGAATTGCTTCGAAGCCGTCCGGAAGTCGTTTTCCATGGCCTCACCGAACTCCTCCCATGTCCGAGTTTTTGCCTCTGCGACCACTGAAGCCGCACACCGCTTGGCCTGTCGGTACTTGTCCGCTGCCTCAGGAGTCCTATGAGCCAAAAGAACCCGATAGGACTCCTTCTTCAGCTTGACGGCATCCCTCACCGCCGGTGTCCACCAACGGGTTCTAGGATTACCGCCACGACAAGCACCAACTACCTTGCGGCCACAGCTCCAATCAGCCGCCTCGACAATAGAGGCGCGGAACATGGTCCATTCGGACTCAATGTCCAGCACCTCCCTCGTGACATGTTCAAAGTTCTTCCGGAGGTGGGAATTGAAACTCTCTCTGACAGGAGACTCTGCCAGACGTTCCCAGCAAACCCTCACAATGCGTTTGGGCCTGCCAGGTCTGTCCGGCATCCTCCCCCACCATCGCAGCCAACTCACCACCAGGTGGTGATCGGTAGAAAGCTCCGCCCCTCTCTTCACCCGAGTGTCCAAAACATGAGGCCGCAAATCCGATGACACAACTACAAAGTCGATCATGGCACTGCGGCCTAGGGTGTCCTGGTGCCAAGTGCACATATGGACACCCTTATGTTTGAACATGGTGTTTGTTATTGACAATCTGTGACGAGCACAAAAGTCCAATAACAAAACACCACTCGGATTCAGATCCGGGCGGCCATTCTTCCCAATCACGCCTCTCCAGGTTTCACTGTCGCTGCCAACATGAGCATTGAAGTCTCCCAGTAGAACGAGGGAATCACCCGGGGGCGCACTCTCAAGTACTCCCTCGAGTGAATCCAAAAAGGGTGGGTACTCTGAGCTGCGGTTTGGCGCATAAGCGCAAACCACAGTCAGGACCCGTTCCCCCACCCGAAGGCGGAGGGAAGCTACCCTCTCGTCCACCGGGTTGAACTCCAATGTGCAGGCTCTGAGCCGGGGGAAACAAGAATTGCCACCCGTCGCCTCTCACTGCCGGCAACGCCAGAGTGGAAGAGAGTCCAGCCCCTCTCGAGAGAACTGGTTCCAGAGCCCTTGCTGTGCGTCGAAGTGAGTCCGACTATATCTAGCCGGAACTTCTCCACCTCGCGCACTAGCTCAGGCTCCTTCCCCCCCAGCGCGGTGACGTTCCACGTCCCAAGAGCTAGCTTCTGTAGCTGAGGATCGGACCGCCAAGTGCCCTGCCTTCGGCTGCCGCCCAGCTCACATCGTACCCGACCTCTATGACCCCTGCTATGGGTGGTGAGCCCATTGGAGGGGGGACCCACGTTGCCTCTTCGGGCTGTGCCCGGCCGGGCCCCATGGGGGCAGGCCCGGCCACCAGGCGCTCGCCATCGTGCCCCACCTCCGGGCCTGGCTCCAGAGGGGGGCCCCGGTGACCCGCGTCCGGGCGAGGGAAATCTGGGTTCCTTGTCAGTGTTCCTCATAGAGATCTTCGAGCTGCTCTTTGTCTGATCCCTCACCTAGGACCAGTTTGCCTAGGTGAGGGAACATATATAATATTTGTATGATAAGTTTTTCATATTTCAGATTTTGTAACGAGAAAGCTGTAAACTTGTTATATTTATATGTATAGTCGGATTTTTCAGAGCTATATATGTATATATATATATATATATATATATATATATATATATATATATATATATACACATACATATATGTATATATATATATATATATATAGCTCTGAAAAATCCGACTATACATATAAATATAACAAGTTTACAGCTTTCTCGTTTATAAGTTTGATATATACAAATATATCAAAACATTTTTTTTTTAAATACAAAAAAAACACCCTTCCTGCACATTTCTGGATTAGTCATAAGAATTAACAATGTCCCCAAACTTGAATACAAATAAAAAGCCAGATTTTAGATGGCAGACAAGCATTTGTTTTCAATAAATTACAAATTCAATGGGTTCTTAATTGGTCTATGCACCACCACCACCTTTCTCAAGTTTTCAAGTAAGTATTTTCAACATGTTTGTACTATGTTGTAAAAAAAAAAAAAATAATAATAATACCAATTAAAGTAATAGTTTTTTGTTTTGTAATATTATTTTTTGCCAAAATTAATAATAATAAATGATTAAAAGTATTGTAAATAATTTCTAATAAATACTACTACTACAACTATTATTATTATTATTGAATACAAATATACAGTAATTAGACTAACAACAACAACAACAACAATAAAGTTTTTGTTTGGTAAATAAATTCTGGCCAAATAAATAATCATGAATTATTAAGATATTGTAAATAATTTCAAATTAATACTACTATTTTCAATAATAATAATAATAACAATAATAACTAACTACAACAACATCAAAACAACTAATTACACCTCATATTATACATATAAATAATTATTAATTATAAAAAATATAGGCCCCAGCACCTCCCGCGACAACGAGGGACAAGCGGTAGAAGATGGATGAACCATTTATGATAAATACTACTATTACTACAACTACTAGCAATACTAATATATACATACTAATAATAACAATACAAAAATAATTACATTTTGTTTTGAAAATAATGTATTTTTTGATACAATGAACACATAAGAATGATTAAAATTATTGTAAATCATTTCTAATAAATACTACTACTACAGTCTGTAATGAAAATGATACAACTGAAATTAGGTCTGTCCTCATATCTTATTACATTGTGTAGGTGTACCTAATGAAATGTCCAGTTGCTCTTTACTTTTCCACCCAGTAATAAAAAAAAAATTAAAACCCTAACAAAGGAATTCATTTTGAGGCTGCTTGAACTGAAGTACTTTTAACACACACAAAAAGCCAGGGGTGAACCAAGTGCGAGTCGCCACGTCACATACGTCTTCTGGCCTTTCACCGGTTAGCCTTGAAATGGTTCTTCTCACAAAAAGAAAAATAAGAAAGAAAAGTTGGACTTTGGACTTCTCTGTCATGTGACACTCCACTGTTCCTGTGCATGAATATTTCAGCTGTGAAAATCTTTATTTTATCAACATTCACGGGGCCTGACCTCAAACACTCACACTTGCAATCAAGCAATTAGCCAAATCCCTACTGCACACCATCGCTGTTACCACGGCAACGCTACTCGGCGCCGGCGTCATCAGTGCGAGACACAATGAGGGAGACAGAGAGCGAGCGAGGGAAGGACGAGGAGATGTTATGAGCTCATGTCTGAAATGGCATTAGGCGCAGGGATGTGGGCGTCGAATGAAGGGATGGTTGGAGGAATAATAATCATACTCATGTTGGAGTCAGGATGGTGGGCAAAGGAGGGCGGGGAGTGGGAGGGAGGCTTAAGTCAACAATAGCAGTGGCGTGACAAGGACAAAAAGAGCTATGCCGATAGACTTGTCACTTTGGTTGATGATATTTTAAACAATAAATATCTTCATAGTTGAATTCAACACTTTCTGCACAACAGAATAAGAAGAAACCCAATTAGCTGCGAATTAATTAAGCGCCTTGAATTAAAACCGATTATGAATTTGTCGCTTTTCATCCGGCATTAACTTTGTTTTGGTGGCAGGCACAGCGTGTGTTCGGAAGGAGCGGCACAAATAGATGCTCAATTTGGAATAATGCATGACGACTGCTTGGTGTCATTACGCGGCTCCCGATTCATGTGCGTCAAATTGCCATCTGGAGGTTAATGAGTAGGATGGGGTCACCCTGAATAGGGGCTATGCTATCGTGACATGGGTTTATGGAACATTATGCAAATTACATGAGGAAAAAGTCAAATTGTTCGATACATAAGATACTGATACGAGCATTAGATTCAAATACGGTTGAAAGCCCAATGTTTCTTAAACACGCCTGAAATAGCAAGGGTACACAAAAAACAATACATTTCTTGCGACACAATAATTTAAATACAATTTATTTTATGATCCAAATAAATCTTGCAATGAGCTTCCATTCAAGAAAAAAGGTTTAACCACCAGATGGCACTATTTTTTCCCATTCAAAGCATGCAGCAACATTTCACACCATTTACTGTTTTCTGCATGTTTTTTTCCCCTTAAAAGGTTGATAGCACACATATAAAATTCATACTTAGTATGTAAATGACTTTTTTAAAGTGGAAAGTGATCAGTTTTTGGGGAACATTTGTTTGTATTAAGGACCTTGACTTTTAACTTTTATTTAATCTCTGACAATTTCATCTATCCCTGGGCCTTATAATAATAACCATAATATCAAAATACTCTTTGAAAACTTATTTCATGGAATTTTTTTTGCTTTTTTTTTTATAGTAAAAAAGACTGAATACAGTAAAAGTGAAACACTGTTTTGCCCTGAGGATGTTGCGTGTAATAATTATGATAATAATAATAATAAAAAATATTTCAAAAACTTAATTCATGGAATTCTATTTATTTTTTGATTGTTTTTTAAATAAAAGACAAACTATATTTAAGAATGGAAAACAATCTATATACATAATGTTTTTTATATTTTTGTAAGTGTTTTTGGGAAAACATTTGTGTCCGAAGGACCTTTAAGGGTGAAATCAAACAAACTCTATGTTCTGACTTCAAAAGAAGGCCATTACAATTGTAAATTATGCAGATTATTATGACCATACCAATGCTCTGTTTATTAAATTAAAAACATTAAAGCTGCATGATCTTGTTGACTTCAACACTGCTATTGTTACGTACAAAGCTCATAACCGCATGCTGCCTCGGTGTCTACAGGAGAGCTTCAAACCCACGGAGGGTCCCTATGACCTCAGAGGTTCAGCTGTCTTTCAGAAAGCAAACATAAGAACGAGCTTAAAAAGTAGATGTGTTTCTGTCAGGGGGGTTCATCTGTGGAACAGCTTGGATGATGCCTTAAAATGTTCCAGTTCCATTCACACATTTAATAAAAATAAAAAAAAAAAAAAAAAAAAGCAATGTCTTAGAAAAATATATCGCTCTTGAATCAACACTAGTAGTTAATACTATGATCAATGTTAATTACACAACTAAATGTGGGACATCAATAATAATGGAAGTATAATTGTTTGTATATAGTATATTATTGGTACAAATGTTTAACCAACACGTGTACAGGGATATTTCACAACTGTTTGTCTATGTCTTTACTGTGTATATACTTGGTCAGTGTTTATGTTGTGTACAAAGTGTATTTATAATATGTTGTGTAAAGGAAATTTCATTATTCTATGAAACTCATCTTGTATTTGAGATTGTTTATAGGGTTAGGCGAAATAAGTGCTCAACTTCAGCCTAAACACTTTCGGTCTGTAAAATTGTCAATTTATGAATGGAGAACTGTTAGTTTATTTTGTTGACCACTGACCAAAGAAATAATACACTAAACTAAACCAAACTTTTGTTTGAAATTTGAAACCTTCGGGAAAAAAAACTGCATGAAAAATAATGTTTTTGCCAATCATTTACCTATCTCAGGGCCTTATATCAATAATAATAATATGTAAATACTCCTTTAAAATGAATTTAATGAGTCGTTTTTGTTTTTTTAGTAAAAAGACAAAAAAATCCTGAAAGTGTTGAAACCCAGTACATTTATGTGGTATACCGATATGTATATTTTATGTATTTAAAAAAAATGCAATACATAATATTTATATTAGTTTTTGAGAAAGGACCTTTTATTTAAAAGCTGATGCTGTGGTAAATAAAACACATAAAAACAACGTTTCAGCCATACAGAAGTACTTGGAGCCGTGTAAACAAACACCTTCTTGTCAGCAGCGTCCATTAAAGTGGACACTTGCGTTTTGCATAACAGGGCTTATTTCTTTTGAAATGTGTAACTCTGACAAAAGAAATAGAGCAATAATTAATGTATACTGCAGAGAATGTGGGTTCTTAAAATAGGAAAACTATTGAGGGAAAAGTTAGTTTTCTGGAAATGTTGCCACCAGAACAATTTAGTTGAATAGCCCTGCTTGAAAAAGTCAGCCTCCATAATTATATATTATGTCGAAAAAATTTAATTTTTTTTACAGCAGTTTTTGGGGAGCCGCCATTTTTTTATCAGTATGGTCAAATGTGTGAGTGAATTTGGAATACCCTTAAAGTACCAGTAGACTGGAAAAAACAAGTTGCAGCTATATTAAAGCTATTATCATATATATCTGATTTATGACACCAACAGACTTCTAAATTGTGCAAATAAATAGATATGATCAAAATAGTATCAATCTCACAGAGATTCCTGATCCATTTTGAGAGTTAATGAGCAAACAAGTCACGTGATCCGTAACGTAGAATTAGCAACCACAGATCCCTTCCCATCAACAATAATGCAAATCAAGCAGACTTTGTGAGAGCCAACGACAATTACTTTGTGAAAAATTATCCAGAATCGTATATGTTTGAGCCTGAACACAAAGAAAATGATCAATAAGTTTTAGAAGCCGAGTGCTACACGGATGCAGCTTTATTGAAACACTACTATAGCATCAGCAGCATTGCTAGGTGCTAAACATACAAACTAACCATAACAAACCATAATAAAACAATCACTTAGTGTAAAATTTCTGGGATGCCGACTGACGGGACACTCGCATAATCTCGTTTAGATGAAGATTAAATCACAATCCTCTTGAAAGGTTAAAATAAGTTTCAGCAACTAGCATCTTTTTTGCAATCGCGGGGGATTTCAAAGTCGACCAGCCTCTCGGACCATGGCCACATTTGTCTACAACCAGGTGAGAGATGCATGAATTATAATCTAGAATTTACTTTTAGCAAATTTGAGACGAAGCAGAAGTAGCCGTCGGCTTATAGTGTGTCAACAACAGCAGCGTAAGGTAGCATTGGCTCACTGCTATCAATGCACAGCTAAAATAGGCCGCCTGCGTTAGTGCTTATAATAACAATATCACTTATATTTGGTTAATTTTCAGGTCATGACATGCAAATTAAGTATTGTTGGCAGTTTCTGGATGTTTTTTAGAGGGTATAATGAGCGCAACACAGGACCCTCCATCTGTTGACTCAATTGTTTGCCATTTATTTACGATTTAGAATGCATAAAAAAGCTAAACATATGTGTTCTTGTCTTACATAAGGATTGTAAATAATAAACAGAACATCTCTTTCCAATATGGTCAGAGTGCAGAAGCGTTACTCCAGTGACGTAGAATCTACGGAAATTGCCAAAGATATTCGGAACACAATATTCAAAATGGCCGACTGAATTTGCGGCATTTTGTGATGTTTCGATGGTAATTTTGGATATGGTTTAATGCAGGGGTGTCAAACGTACGGCCCCAACAGGTTTTATCCGGCCCGCAGGATGAGTTTGCTAAGTATAAAAATGAGCCAACATTTTTGAATGAAAGAAACTGTTGTTCCAAATGTGTCCACTAGAGGTCACAATAGCAATTATTTGTATATTTGTAGATGATGCTACGTATGTAAGAAAAATAAATAAACCACATGATGTTAGTACACCAGCCAAGGAAAATTAGCAAACCACATACATAACATTTTGTAATTTGATTTTGATATTATTATTTTTTTAATCTTGATATATTGAAAACATTGAGAACATTATCATATAATTTATTCAGAAAGTATAAATAACGACAAATAGAATACTGTTAACCGCAACATGTAAGTGTAAAAAAAACCCAACAACATTATGATTTGTACATTTTCAGAATGTGCTTGTTCTATTTTTAAACAAAGAAAACCATCTGAAGTTGTCTTTATTTTGAAGTTATCGTGCCGTGATTTTACCAATCCGGCTCACTTGGGAGTAGATATTTCTCCATGTGGCCCCGATCTAAAATGAGTTTGACACCCCTGGTTTAATCGATACAATAAAACACAATTAAGCATATGAAAACAACTTGTTTGTTCCCCCTACTAAGTTAAAGTTAAAAGTTAAAGTACCAATGATTGTCACACACACACTAGGTGTGGTGAAATTTGTCCTCTGCATTTGACCCATCCCCTTGATCACCCCCTTGGAGGTGAAGGGAGCAGTGGGCAGCAGCGGTGTCGCGCCCGGGAATCATTTTTGGTGATTTAACCCCCAATCCCAACCCTTGATGCTGAGTGCCAAGCAGGGATGTAATGGGTCCCATTTTCTATAGTCTTTGGTATGACTCGGCCGGGGTTTGAACTCATAGTACTTTAAGTTAAAGACACGTGCATTTTGGTCTAATTGCCTGCCCTTTTTGATGTTTGCATTCTTAATTATTCCCTGGTGTTCCCCTACAAACCCAACAGTGACACTGCCAAACGTTGCAGCAGTTCATTGACAATGTAGTTCACCAGAACTGTGGCTTAATGCTCTTTCTTTGTCACCCAAGGATAGATTTTGCTTTGATCTAAAGAAACGGACTCTGAGCTTTGAGTCAGTGTGTGTTGATGAAGCTTGTGTACAAGGGCTAAACAGGAGGGGGCTGCGAGGGTCTGGCCTCTACCTCGTTGCTGTCAACACCAATCATGTCACACCTTGCCAACAGCAAATGAACCAGCCTGTGCACTCTAAAGTCTTCTTCTCTTTGCAGAGTTTTTGGCATACAATTTCCTGATGCTGCATTGGACAATCAACTGCACTGGGAAGCAGGACCCTACTACAAGGTTAAAGCTCAACGTGAATGTTAACCAACAAAATAGAAATGTTATTGTTTAGTTTGTCAGCAGTCCTTACCACAAGCAATTCTCAATCATTCCTTCTTTTTTTTTTTTTTTTTTTTACATTTGACCACAAACAATATTTACACAACAAATAATCTACAGGACAAGCACAAATGTAATATATGTTAGCGTCAAACAGGGATATTCAACCAAATTGTTTTAGGGGCCACATTTTCAGAAAGCCAAAGACCGGAGGGGTCGGTCTTCTACCTTCAGTATTTGTCTTATTTTGTATATTCCAGAGAACAAACGTCCTCTACAGCAGACATTTGATTCTGGTCTTTTTATTTTTTTCAGAGTTACAGGAGCGCTCCGCTTCTTTTAAGGACCTTCTGCAAAAAAGCTAGTCAAAGGTCATCACTATGACAGCGCTCTAATGTTTTTAAGAATACTAATACGCTAACCTTTAAATAGACCCCCCTTTTAGACCAGTTGATCTGCCGTCTCTTTTCTGCTCCCCCTCTCCTGCGTGGAGACGTTGTTAGGTGACCACAGATGAGGCGCTAGCTGTTCAAAGTCAGGACCCAGGGTGGACCACTCATCTGTGCATCAGTTGGGGACGTCTCTGTGCTGCTGACCTGTCTCCACTCAAGATTATCCCCTGCTGGCCCCACTATGGACTGGACTCTCACACTATTAACTTGATCCACTCGACATCCATTGCACCGGTCGCCCATGGGGGGGTCCCCACATCTGCGGTCCCCTCTAAGGTTTCTCATTGTATCCCATTGGGTTGAGTTTTTTCTTGCCCTGATGTGGGATCTGAGCCGAGGATGTCGTTGTGGCTTGTGCAGCCCTTTGAGACACTTGTGATTAAGGGCTATATATATCAACTTTGATTGAATGAAGAATCTGCTACAAAAATGTGAGCCCCTCAAGTATTTTTAACTGAACTCGAATAGCCCAAATGATAAAAAAGAAAGGACCTAAGGAACACCACTAGTATAACTAAAGAAGTTAAACAATTGTCTACTGACTGCAGCTGACATGACCAAGTTACAGCAACACCATAGTTACAAAAATCACATTAACAAAAATAAATACATTCCAAAAAGAGTGCCTTGAGGAACGCCTCATTTATGTAATCACAAGCTGGGACTCCAGTGTTTTATGTTTGCTAGCAAGGTTGAAATGTCAATGCAAGGATCTGTGAATGTATCTGGTAACTGGTCCAAGTTCCTCTTTACAACAGGAGCATTCTACTGATTTTTAGAAATGTGCTGCAAAAATGTCTGTCTACCAAGTTTTGAACTGAACCCCGGGGCCAATATGATGTCATAACGAGGCTATAATTGGCGCCGGGCCGTCAGTTGAATAGGCCTGAAGTATAACCTCTGAGGTAGAATATTAGTTAATGTACCCAAATATAGGACAACTCTGAATTAGGGGTTTCCTGATAAAACTTCTTCACTTCCAATATGATACGAATATTGGTGCCTTGAGCATTGGCCGATACCAATATTAACCCAGTATGATATCATCACAATTAACTGTACATATTTTCATTAGTATTGCAGTATGAATGGTTAAAAAAGGTGTGATTAGGTGAAATCACTTAGAGAACAATTATTGGTATAAAAAACACTAACTTTACTGCAGGTTTATGCTTTTGAAGTGGGGTGTTAATTGTATTTTTGGCGACGCAGATTGGTCTCAATAATTAAACAACATGACGGAGTAAGTTGCGGACACGTTTGTTACTGTATATGTTCTTTTCCTACTTTACTTCTGCCTTGGAGACATTGGTGTCTGTAAGTAATATACTACATTATTTTATACTTGTTTATATTGACACGTGATGTTTTAGACTGCAATATTGTTCAATTAAGGACACATAGGGGCCTGATCATGTAAGATCCAAATAACACACTTTAAACAGTGTGTGCAAACTATAAAATTGCGTTTACTATTTATTTAGTGGGTTTTTTGCATATAATCTACTAAGATTGGGTGAGCAATTACGAACTGGCATTATGTTCCCATGGAAACACTAATTTACTGCACCTTCATGTTACTGTGCTTCCCAGCCTGTGGGTTTTGCAATGTTGAACAAGCAACAAACATCTATAATACAGTAGGTAACACCTTTACTGCAATATGGAATCACAATCTAAATAATATAAACTATTTTTAGCACACTGACAGTGTGCTGTGCAGGGAGGCGGTGGGCCATCATAACACCGCAGTGCATTCATGCGCCTGGAATGGTCCAAATGCAAGACGTTTTTCCCCCACATAGGAGATATATTATAATAATATATTTCCTAAGCAAAAAACTGAACATCATTAAAAACACAACAACAGCAGACACCAAAACAAATTAATTTAATTTGTTTTAAACAGCCCTTAAGTCATCCAGCAGCTACAGTATAACATTATATAATTATCATGCTGAAAAGACAATATGTTTTTTTTTTTTTCCTGACAGTCCATATATGTTGACACACACACGAAGTATAAGGAATTCTCTGTCCAGCTGTTTTTGCAGCACTATTTCCTCCTTTTTCTCACAGCCGCAAGCATATAACTGTGACAGTTTTCACATACTTTTCAGACTCACCAATTAAAGACAAAAAATAATGACCGCAGAACAGTTTCAGCGTTAATAAATCACATTGCGTGTGCTGAATGATTATAGTTGCATTTTCTTCTCCAGTATTGTGGGTCTTCCGGAGATCAGCACATATTCTGCATATTCATGAAGACAGACATACTAAATGGATTGTGCTCCTTATTCTGCTCACTTAAGAGACACAATCCTCTACTCATGACCTGAGTAGATCGGCTTTTTTGCACGTTTGCACGTGTTTTCGTACACGCAAACCCTGTAGTAGATCAGGCCCTTATTACGTATATCTAGCTTGTGTGCTATTGTGTGCTTAGCTGTTGTGTAGCTGCGAGCTCCTAGTAGCCTGTAGCCTATCATGTTTACCTTTTGTAAATACCTTCACTAAAACACAAGAAAAGATCAAACTTGTGTTCTTATTGGAGAACGTATAGATGTTAACTGTCTAACCAGCTTTGCGCAAGTAAACATGCTGCAGGACTGCTTGTATCGGAGCTAGTGTTTCCAATCCGATACCAAGTAAAATTCAGGATGGTATCGGCGATACCGATCCGATACAGATACATTGTGTACATATACTTAACGTGTCTGCTAAAATGTAAAAACTTGAATTCTATCTAAAAAAAAAAATAAAAAAAAAATGTAAGGAAGAAAACATTTAATTGGAATGTAATGAGAAAAAGCTGAAATGTATACATCCATCCATCCATTTTCTACCGCTTGTCCCTCTCTGGGTCGCTGGGGGTGATGGAGCCTATCCCAGCTGCACTAATAATAACACATATATTTAGTCACCTCACCTCTAACACAAAGTTTTGTCTTTAAATATACATATCTGTTTTTAGCACTTTAAAAAATAAATCAAAATATTCCCTCTATTCTTGACTTTTTAGTTTGTCGGCCTTGGTGGAAAAAGTTTAGACACCCCAAATCTAAACAATAGAAGCTCTCAAAATAAACATTAAAAACACTTAAAATATAAACAAAGTTTAGTTAGTTATTTAAAAAATAAAATAACACTAACTAATTAATTAATTTGGAAAATTACAACCATAATAAACACCTTTAAGTGTGAACATTAATATTTTACTACAGGCAGAGTGTTTGACACAATAGGTTATTCAGTTACACAATCGTATTTTTTATATTTTTATTTTATTCTTACATGGGAAAAAACAACAGTAAAAATGTAAGAAAAAAGAACCAAAAAATCGGTGTGTAATGAGAAAAAGCTGAAATGTTCTAACTAATAACTAATAAAAATACACTTAGTTACCAATAATCCAAAGCTGACACAATATCTGTTTGCAGCATTTAAAATATATATATATATATATATATATATATATATATATATATATATATATATATATATATATATATATATATATATATATATATATCAATATGGCGCCCGTATACTTTGACTTGGTGGAAAATGTTTGGACAATCTTGAACTGAAGTATTAAAAGTATCTATTTTGATTAGAGAATCGATATCAGACCATAAAGATCTGGTATAAGCCGTATCGATATTTATATATTGATCACTATATCGCACATTTTAGATGCAAGCCAATAATATAGCCGATTATTGTTTTTTTGCTGATATTGGACCGATATTTTTTAACTATGAATTCAGTATGAGTGAATATACTGCATAACAGAGTATGTCTTAGCTGCTAGACAGTTGATTGATTGATTTTTAAATTAATTAGCATCAACTCTTTCTCTGTTGTTCAACAGGAAGAAAAAATCGCTTGGAGACAAATCATCCGGTTCCATCTTTAATACAAGACGATTTGTTTTTTTTAGACTGTTTTCCAGTGAATTATAGTACGTAACTTAGTGCCATGCATTGTAGTAGTTAGATTTCTTTAACGGGGGATACTTACTTGTCATTTTAGAGGGAAAAGAGGACGACTTACAAACCTGCAACCAAACTACATTTTTTAAATTTAGTTTTAAAGCAATAAAAAAACTTTAGTGTTTGTTCCAAATCCAACTTTATTACATGTCTCTTTCCCATAACTCTTCTCTTTATCCATCTCTTCTGAAGAGGCTAATTAAGCGACGGAATAAAAGTTGATCAATTGCCTTCAAATATTCTAATCAATTAGCCGAGGCTTTAATGATTTTCAGTGGGGAATATATAGTGTCTGGTCGTAAAAAGACCAAATAGAAGAGCAGTTACAAGAGGTGATTTTTCCTTCCATTAATTTAAATGGAGGTCGATAATGTAACAGCCAACGTCTCAGTCGGATTTTGTGCAAATGCCTTTTTAACTCCTTTATCAAAAGCATAAAACCCCATGAGCTCGCTGATGGGGTACATATTGATTAAACATTCAGTTTACAGGAACTCCTGTACAACTCACAATGGAAAAAACTGTTGTGTTGATGCAAAACTGAACCAACAAGATAAAATTCAAACTTGGCATCAGAAGGGAGCATAAATCATCTGACAACAATGAGGTGCTTTGAGGGTAGCGTTCCTCTGTGTCCTCGTACCATCCCAAACAACGTGCCCGAAGAGACTCCCAAAATCCTTTGCTGTGACTGAGGGAGTCGAGGTTGCTATACAAACCACCAAGCCCACCAAAAAGCTGCAGTAATCAAATGCCAGCGGAGGAAACAGTAAATAACATCTTGTTGTCGGATAGAATACCAGATACCACAGACACAACTTTGATTTTAACTCAACTGGAACACGGCAGAAATGAATGACGGAAACATTTTATTTTCCCATAATTTACTTTTAGGATAATATATGCACTTTTAAAAAAATGTGTATTCATTTATTTATTTATTATTTTTTTATACTCCAACAAAACAATACACAACAATACCATAATAATGCAATTCCAATTCCAAAACCAAACCCGACCCATGTAAACGCATCAGTGGCTCAGTGCCATATGTGCATGTGTTGGCGCAAGTGAGAAAGAGCGAGCGGCTGCTGTTGATATAAAAAAGTTGCTTTTGGTCTGGTTTGTACTGCAGAAAATGACCAGTTTTGTTAGATATCATTTTTTTACTAATGTTTTGGTGATGTGTTTATGGCCGACAATAAAGAGTTTTGCTCAGTAAAGTGATGGATGGAATTCATGTCCTCAAAGCGTCTCGATAGACGTTACAATATTTGAACATACATCCATCCATCCATTTTCTACCGCTTATTCCCTTCGGGGTCGCGGGGGGCGCTGGAGCCTATCTCAGCTACAATCGGGCGAATGATGACGAAAACTGTTTTCTCTGTCGTGTCCATGTGTCGAAAATTGTTATGCGCTTATTTTTTAATTTGATTTTGTGCGTGGCATAGATTTGCCGCGCGCAGAGGACGCTTGAGCAGTGCGCAATTGCACAGGCGCACCTTAGAGGGAACGTTGCTTCTGACACCACCAGATAGCAGTATAAGTATCCATATGTCGACATAAGACCCCAATTCAGTAGTGTACACAATTTTGGAAATAAGAGCTAAAAATAGGTTTTAAAATAAAGCCAATAATGCAATTTTTTGTGGTCCCCTTTATTTAGAAAAGTATCGAAAAGTACCGAAAAGTATCGAAATACATTTTGCTACCAGTACCAAAATATTGGTATCGGGACAAGACTAGTTTCTATTGAAATTGCTCTGTTTTTTTCTCCTAAACACTTGAACACCTTTTTGAGGCCCTTAACATGCACATAAAGTCCCTATAGTTTGCAGGCGCCTCAGGTATGGCGAAATATTTAATCATTTGAGGGTCCTGAAATTTTTGGTGGTGAGTCAGGGCATCGGGAAGGACGTTTTGTTTCAACAGGTTGCGACTTACCAATTAACTCCTTGTTCCGGATGTCCAGCGCCATATTTCTGAGCGCGGTGGCCACGGCGCAGACCACCTTATCGTTGTCGATCCGCAGTAACTCCACCAGTATGGGAAGGCCTTTTTCCTTCCGTACGGCAGCCCGGATGTACACCGACCACTGGGAGACGAGACAAGGGAATGTTAGACAATACCAACTGTAACTGACAGTTTTTCAGCTTCATGGCTACTTTTTTTGGTTGCAGAAATAGTCTGCTCCAATCAGTAGGCGTATGGAAACAGCTGCAAGAGGAAGCCCAACACTCAAGGGGAGAATGTTATACTCGGGGGCAGCATGAGAGGATGAGGTAATACGCTGAATCACAAGTGATGTGCCGTGAGAGGGAGAATTATAAGAACTGGACAGAACTCTGTCCTCCCTCATCATGGCGTACTTAGATGAGCTTCTCAACATCCACGCCTCAAGTAGCGCCGCCCTTGTGGGTCATCTGTAGCGGAATGGACATCGGGAGAAGATGGTCGGCCTTCTGAGATCACTTGAACTTCAACCCATTATTGTGTATCCTGGAGAGCAATCCAGGGAAATATGGCTTCCATCAGCGGTTCACAACTGGTTTATCTGCATCCACTTCACTCCTTAAAGACAAGCGTCGGCGCAAATTGGTCATCACCGCCCACAGAGGGAACAATTTCAAGAATATATTTCTTTTTTTAGTAGTTTTGATGATTTATAGCTAAAAAAACTCAACTACAGTATCGTGATAATTATTACACTCAAGTTCAAAATTGTAAACCACTGGTTTACATGCTAAATCAGTGGTGTCCAAAGTGTGGCTCAGGGGCCGTTTACGACCCGCAGCTCTTTATTTTTAATTTATCGTATTATATATTCGACAAATACCTTTGTTAAAAAAACAAAAAAACAAAGAGCAAACTTGTATAATCTAGCGAGAAAGGGTTGAAATGTTAATGCTAATAACACTAAGCTGACATGTATGGAGGGTTAAACGGGAATGAAGTAAATAAATAAATATTGATATAATTACTTCAATGTGTCACAAATGGATTAAAATTCAAATTAAAAAAAATGTAAACAAATGATTCACTAATTTAATGTAAAATTACTGTATTTACTTAACTCTTAAATTAATTATTTTCAATCAATCAATCAAAGTTTACTTATATAGCCCTAAATCACAAGTGTCTCAAAGGGCTGCACGAGCCACAACGACATCCTCGGCTCAGATCCCACATCAGGGCAAGAAAAAATTGAACCCAATGGGATGACAATGCGATTGGTGCAATGGACGTTGAGTGGATCTAGCATAATAGATCTAGCATAATAGTGTGAGAGTCCAGTCCATAGTGGACTTAAATGTATTTTTCAAAATGTAATTATTTATTTCACAATTAAATGAGTACTTTTATTTTTTGATTAATTATTTTTTATACATTTATTATTATCTTTTAACAAATTATTTCATGGACCTGTGTGGCAGCACTTCAAGAATGTATTTTACAGAGGTGGGACCAAGTCATTGCTTTGCAAGTCACAAGTAAGTCTCAAGTCTTTACCCTCAAGTCTCGAGTCAAGTCCCGAGTCAAGACAGGGCAAGTCCGAGTCAAGTCCAAAGTCAAGACTGGAAAGTCTCAAGTCAAGTCCCAAGTCCTGCATTTTGAGTTTCGAGTCATTTAACCACAGACTAATATATTTACACAGATTGTGTATGCTTTTAAAACGCTGTATTTATTTATTAAAACAAGTGCATTTGAAATTGCAGGGAAAAAGATAGTGCTGACATTACACTTCAAAATAGCACTATTAACCAGTCATTTTAAACATGTAGCTCATTCCTTTACAGAATAAACACATTTGAAAAAAACAAGTGCAACTGTACTTATTTGCACAAAAGTGTTAACATTGTATTTCCATGGCATATTGCATTGTAACTAGTTCCACAGCAGTTTCTATCCTGTTCTTACCTTATCTCATTGATCTCATCTCATACTGTATGTGTGTTTATGTGTGCGTACACATGAAAAACATAACAAATATATGAACATAACAATGAACAGAGTTGTACTTTTTAGATGTCAGGACCCTATGCAATATGTACACATATTCTTAATATAGTATACATTTTAACTGACCTTTATTTGACTATGTTTGTCTTTTTGTAGGTGGCTAAAATACGCGGTGCTGCTGACTGCCGTCTAACATTACGTTACTGTATGATACATTGACTAACGTTACGTTACTGTGTGTGATACATTGACTAACGTAATGTTACTGTGCGTGATACATTGACTAACGTAATGTTACTGTGTGTGATACATTGACTAACGTAACGTTATGTATAGGTACCTCATGAAACCCTGCTTAAAAAAAATCACTTGACAAAAAGTATGAATAAGGTAGCAAACTGCAGTGGACGCAACAGATTGCCGTGTTTGCAATGACGTTATAACCATAGACATCTTATAAGTAGACGCAGCATTGGTTGCTGTGACGTGAGCAATTTGGCCGCCATCTTGAAGTGCTGATGAGGAGCCGGCGAGCAGCCTAAACTGACAGTTGAAAGGTAGAAAACAAAGATGCCGGGCTGGTGTTCAGCGTTTTCCTGCTCAAATGAGCGGACTGTTGAAAATAGGAATCGGGGGATTACTTTTCACAAGTGAGATTTAATATTAACGTACTATTGGTTGTATTTTATGAAAATAATATTACCACAGAGTTGAGAAGAATCAAAGATCTTCAATATTTGTATGTGAAAATCACAAAGAAATATTCTGGGGGAGGATGACCCCCCTACAGGGGTTTGGTTTACAAACTTTCAGCCCCACCTAAAACAAAATTCACCAGCCACTACTGATTATGATGCATTCTCATTTTAGGCAAAGTATAAGACAATACTTTCTTAACAGTATAATTGTAACCAGGAATCAGTCTTCAAGTAACCAATATTCAAATACTAACATTGTTGGGTTAAACAGAATTTGGTTTTATTCTGAATCCAGTGAAACAGATTGGTGGTTTTAGCTGATATGAAGACTTTCAGGTGTTTATATATGTTTAAGTATTTGGCAGACGCTTTTATCCAAAGCGACTTACATAAAATAATACATATAAAACAATCACTGAAAACATTATCATTTAAGGGAAGAATGTAATAGAAAATATCAATACAAAGTGTCAAGACAGAATAAACTCTCTGCTGCTGCAGCAACAGAGATACAGTCTATAGGTCCCTAAGATATATAGATATCTAATGTATTCATACATTGTTTATGTAGGATACACGCATATGTATATATAACCTAATCATATTGTTTCTTCAATTTAAAAATAGCTTACCGTTTTTTTCCCCCTTCTCTGGGATTATATTCCCAGTTTTGATCTCGGACGTCTGGTCACTTAAGCGTATAAGAATATTATATTACTGTTAAGCAAACTATGAATAATAAAACACGCCAAAACATGTGTCTGTTATCATAGCTACACGTATGACAAAAAAGGGGGTGAAAATCAGTGGTATTCAGTGAGGTAAAATGAATTAAATGCGCTGACAGTTCATTGCTCCTGCCAAATTAATTGCACTGAGTGGAGCGGATCACCACTCCAAGATGGCGGCCATGCGCCTCGTCTGCGCCAGTAGGCAGTAGCGCTCTATGCTGCGTCTACTTATAAGATGTCTATGGTTATAACGTTAGCAGTGAGTTTGCAGCCTCACTGATTTAACTACACAGCAAATAAAAGTCACGTTACTTAGCCAATAAACGTTATCTTACATTCAAAACTTACCCTTCTTTGTGCAACTTCAAATGTCGAACGAAGTTGGAAGTTGTTGCGTCTCCGTCTGTAATATTCGAACTGCGTGATTTGCATACGGCAATTCGTTTTTTGTTGACCAAGTCGTAGTTTTTATACCCGAACGAAACCAACTTTAACATAATTGTTTATCACTGGCACGTTCTTGGACAACTCTTGTTCATTGGTTGTCCTGCAATTTGATTGGATGAATGCTGTGTGATGAAAACAACGTAAATCTAATTTGATTGGCTGTTGTACTGACAGCACACCAGCTGACAGGAATAACACGCTGATAGACAGACGAAGAAAATGAAAAATACGGAGCGCTCCCAAATAACTTTTTAAGCTTTGGATTTTGGGGAAAGTGGCAAGTCATGTCAAGTCATGTCAAGTCAAAAGGCTCAAGTCCAAGTGAAGTCACAAGTCATTGATGTTAAAGTCTAAGTCGAGTTGCAAGTCTCTTTACATTTTGTCAAGTCGAGTCTAAAGTCATCAAATTCATGACTCGAGTCTGACTCGAGTCCAAGTCATGTGACTCGAGTCCACACCTCTGGTATTTTATCACTTAAACTGAGCTGTCAAACTTAGGACGTTGGGACCTGATCACTTTATATAATATAAACTAGGGATGTCCGATAATGGCTTTTTGCAGATATCCGATATTCCGATAATGTCCAACTCTTTAATTACCGATACCGATATCAACCGATACCGATATCAACCGATATATGCAGTCGTGGAACTAACACATTATTATGCCTAATTTGGACAACCAAGTATGGTGAAGATAAGGTACTTTTTTTAATTTATTTATAAAATAAGATAAATAAATTAAAAACATTTTCTTGAATAAAAAAGAAAGTAAAACAATATAAAAACAGTTACATAGAAACTAGTAATTAATGAAAATGAGCAAAATTAACTGTTAAAGGTTAGTACTATTAGTGAACCAGCAGCATGCACAATCATGTGTGCTTACGGACTGTATCCCTTGCAGACTGTATTGATATATATTGATATATAATGTAGGAACCAGAATATTAATAACAGAAATAAACAACCCTTTTGTGTGAATGAGTGTGAATGAGTGTAAAGGGGGGGGGTTTGGGTTGGTGCACTAATTGTAAGTGTATCTTGTGTTTTTTATGTTGATTTAATAAAAAAAAAAAATCAATAAATAAATAAAAATATAAAAACGATACCGATAATAAAAAAAATTATACCAATAATTTCCGATATTACATTTTAACGCATTTATCGACCGATAATATCGGCAGGCCGATATTATCAGACATCCCTAATATAAACCATCCAAATTTGGACGTTTGCGAATAAATTATGAATTGTTTACGTCCGATTTCCCCCCCTCCTACTAGCATGACACCCATAGGGGGTGCAACAAATGTAATTTGCATGAGAAAAAATTAGGGCAAAGCATGTTGTCATTTACACAAGAAGAGAGACTGTCTCTGGAAAACGACTAGACCAGAAAATAGAAAGTGTTTGCTAGAGTGCACCTGGTTTCTGCACTCTTCCACGACACCTCTAAAAGACACCTTCCTCTCTTCCATAGTGTGTCCTTCAAGTTTCAATTGAGAAAAACGAACATAACCTCGAGGGAATCTTAGAGGGACCACATCCACATTGCCATCAGCATTTCTAGGTTGGCCATTTGCAACCAACAATGTCACATCTAAAGTTGTGTCATTTCAAAGTCATGTTTGTGTAACAAATATGTCTTCAATTTTCCTCAAGGATATCCAGATATGATACAATCTCATTGGATTGTATGACGCCTCAAGCTGTTGAACCCACACAGGAAGCTTCAAAATTGTTGTTTATAAAGGAAAGTTAGAACATTTTAATATTTATCAACATTACCTTCCAGCTGCCAGCAGCCAGGTTCTGCAGGGCTCCAGCTGCTCCCTCCAGGGTGTCAGGATTGGAACATTCAGACAGCAAGGTGAGGTAGGGCTTGACGATGGTGGGGTGCCAGAGCATCTGAACCCCTTTGGGGGGATCCACTGTGTCTGGGAAGGGACCAACGCCATCCCACTGGGAGAGAAGGGAGATGATAAAGTAATTGTTTCCATAAACAGAATACTAATAGTTGGATAGGGTGAAAATATTTGAGATACAACATATGATAACATTTAGCATAGCTCGGAAATGATGGTACACATTTATGGTTGAGTCTGACGTTACTGTCCAAAAACTGCACAAACACAAACTGATGCCACTAGAAGAGTTGGATCTCTGTCCAAAAAGTGAACTCTGATATGGTTTGGTTCAGTTCATGTGAAGTGGAACAACTCATGGACCAAAGACACAATTCAGTGTTCAAGAGAATAACTAACATATGAGTCGGATTTACCGCCTCACTGCAGTCTGTCTCGATATGCGTTTGTCCTCAGTTTCAATTTTTAAATACAATTTTTGCTTGGAACGTTCAAATTTGGTCACAAACACGGTCCGATTAGGTTGTGACTTTATGCATCATCTTCAATTTCACCTAAAACAATCAATGAAATATCGTCTACATGTCCACAAATCATAGATTACTTCTTCCCGATCCAAACAAAGTATCTCTAAGGCTATGTCTACACTAGGGGTCACCAACGCGGTGACTGCGGGCACCAGGTAGCCCGTAAGGACCAGATGAGTAGCCCGCTGGCCTGTTCTAAAAATAGCTCAAATAGCAGCACTTACCAGTGAGCTGCCTCTATTTTTTAAATTGTATTTATTTACTAGCAAACTGGTCTCGCTTTGCTCAAAATTTTTAATTCTAAGAGAGACAAAACTCAAATAGAATTTGAAAATCCAAGAAAATATTTTAAAGACTTGGTCTTCACTAACTGACAAAGAAACAGATAACAGATTTAGTGTCCAGTTCAAAGTGTGACATGATTTATTTAAAAATTTGAGAGTTGACTTTTGTATTTTACATGAGTTATTATTTGTACAAAGATGGTGCAAAGTAATTCATGATTTGTTAAAAAATGTTAATGGCTAGCTCGTTAAAATGGGGTATTGTGATTTCACAAGACTGTCTTAGAAGTGATCATTTGAAAATGTTCAATTTGAAAAAGGTGCACTTAGAGAAAATATAAAAATAAAGTGTTGCATATTGATATTTATCTGTTTCTATATATATTTATTGTGAGAAATCATTAAGATGATCAGTGTTTCCACAAAGATAAATATCATTAATTATTAATAATAACATAGAGTTAAAAGTAAATTGAGCAAATTGGCTATTTCTGGCAATTTATTTAAGTGTGTATCAAACTGGTAGCCCCTGCGATGAGGTGGCGACTTGTCCAGGGTGTACCCCGCCTTCCGCCCGATTGTAGCTGAGATAGGCTCCAGTGCCCCCGCGACCCCAAAGGGAATAAGCGGTAGAAAATGGATGGATGGAAACTGGTAGCCCTTCGCATTAATCAGTACCCAAGAAGTAGCTCTTGGTTTCAAAAAGTTTGGTGACCCCTGGTCTACACTAAGCCGGATAACCCATTAAACAAATAATTATTTAGCCTAAGCCTCGTTTCAGCTACCCTAAATCAGCGTTTAAGGTCACACTCCTCGGACAATTTTTTACACGGGTAAGTGCGCTGTCTATTTGTTGAATCTCCGGCTCTTAGCTTTGTATGGACTCATTGATCGTTGACAGTTCGGAGAGGAAGTGACACCAGAAAGACCACGCCCCACACAGGACGTGACGTCAGAAAGATGGAGTTCTTAAACGACCATTGTGTGTGTGTGGACACGGATAAGGTTAGGTGGGATTTACCCTGGATAACCTTGGCCGGCTTAGTGTAGAAGGGGCCTAAGTGTCAACACTGCCCAAGTTTCTAGACAATGCAAAGTCTGCAACTCCTGTGGAACTTGTTCTCGGTTTACTTAAACTATCCATCCATCCATCCATTTTCTACCGCTTGTCCTTTCCGGAGTGCTGGAGCCTATTTCAGCTGCATTCGGTCGGAAGGCGGGGTACACTCTGGACAAGTCGCCACCTCATCACAGGGCCAACACAGATAGACAGACAACATTCACACTCACATTCACACACTAGGGCCAATTTAGTGTTGCCAATTAACCTATCCCCAGGTGCATGTTTTTGGAGGTGGGAGGAAGCCGGAGTACCCGGAGGGAACCCACGCAGTCATGGAGAGAACATGCAAACTCCACACAGAAAGATCCCGAGCCTGGGATTGAACTCAGGACTACTCAGGAGGACCTTTGTATTGTGAGGCACATAAACTAGGTTGGTGTTACTCATACCTACTAGTGTTGTAACGATACCAATATTTTGGTACCGATACTAAAATGATTTCGGCACTTTTCGGTACTTTTCTAAATAAAGGGGGACCACAAAAAAATTGCATTATTGTCTTTAATTCAACAAACAATCTTAGGGTACATTAAACATATGTTTCTTATTGCAAGTTTGTCCTTAAATAAAATAGTGAACATACTAGACAACTTGTCTTTTAGTAGTAAGTAAACAAACAAAGACTCCTACTTGGTCTGCTGACGTATGCAGTAACATATTGTGTCATTTATCATTCTATTATTTTGTCTACATTATTAAGGACGAGTGGGAGAAAATTATTAATCTACTTGTTCATTTACTGTTAATATCTGCTTACTTTATCTCTTAACATGTTCTATCTACGCTTCTGTTAAAATGTAACTATCACTTATTCTTCTATTGTTTGATACTTTACATTAGTTTTGGATGATACCACACATTTAGGTATCGATCCGATACCAAGTAGTTACAGGATCATACATTGATCATATTCAAAGTCCTCATGTGTCCAGGGACATAATTCCAGAGTTTATAAACATAATATACATTTAAAAAAAACGAAAGAAGATCTCGATGTAATCATAGTAGTATCAACTAGATACGTTCCTGTACTTGATATCATTACAGTGGATGTCGGGTATCGATCCACTACTAGCGTTTGTTTACATTTTGACGCCAGTGAGTGTGTAGTGAAGCATGTTTAGCTATTCCTCGTCCTGCAGGGATGATGTCTCAAGATTGAAAATGAAGCACAACTGCTCAACGATTAACATTATTATATTCTCATACAGTATACATTCTCTCACAGCAAACTATTTTTACCTGGTGCGCTTCAGACACTGACAGTGGGAAATATGCGTGTGTGTGTGTGTGTGTGTGTGTGTTCATTTGTGTGTATAGCAGTCCATTAGGAGTGTTTAGCTTAAGTTCAAGCTCCCACGCTGCTCCTTGGCCTTGCTGTCAGAGACTCTAATAAATGATTAAGGGGACGAACATTACCATCCAACTGCTTCTGCTTCCCAAAGCTTCTTGCTGCTTGTTTGATTTTTTCATTTCTATCTCGTTTCACACTCAAATAACAGCCTTTTCTGTGATACACCTCCACTTCATTCGATTGGGCATAATGTTATGGCCAGTTCTAACATGGTTGGATGCCTTTCGCTTTATCTTGTGGTTTGAAATTGCGTTTCGAGGATCAAACGTGCGATCCCAACAGTTTGCAAGTCGTCTTTGCATTGACCCGCTGATGCAACGCGATCACACGTTTGCCAATTTGAAGGAGTTCTGAGTTTTGAACCCGGCCGTATTAGGCAAACTTTATCTTATTAGCCTTAAAAAGAGGCTGGATAAAAAAGAGTAGACAGGAGGATGAAGACACAATTAAGCTTTTGACAGGAGCTGGGAAACTTTAAAAAAAGTCTCTCTTATGTAACGTGCGATAAAAGAATGAAACAAGTCAAATTCATTATAAAAGAGGACGATGCGTTTGAACATAATTTGCCTGGTACTCTGTGATCTGAGGTTTCCATCCCTCCACTGCATTATTCACTGCGCTCACGTCCTGAGTCTGCTGTACTGACACCGTGTTCCTGCTTCATCATGAAAGGCTTCTTCTACTTTTCCTTTGGACCCCCACGTGGGTCGGAACATGGCGTTTGGCGACAAATGAACGTGAATAAGTGAGAGGAGATCTGCACCACTGCCATCACATCCTATAACCCACGTGAGCGCCGACGAGGAAGGCTTCCTCTAGATCATGGGTGTCAAACTCTGGCCCCCGGGCCAAATTTGGCCCGCTGTGTAATTTCATTTGGCTCTTGAGGCAACATCAAATTAACATTAGAGCTGGCCCGCCGGTATTATATCGCGGCAATGCCGCTGTAACACCGCATTCACCGCTAATACTCATACTTGCCAACCCTCCCGATTTTCCCGGGAGACTCCCGAATTTCAGTGCCCCTCCTGAAAATCTCCCGGGGCGACCATTCTCCCAAAATTCTCCCGATTTCCGCCCGGACAACATTATTGGGGGCGTGCCTTAAAGGCACTGCCTTCAACGTCCTCTACACCCTGTCGTCACATCCGCTTTTCCTCCATACAAACAACGTGCCGTCCCAGTCACATACTATATGCGGCTTTTACACACAAGTGAATGCAAGGCATACTTGATCAACAGCCATACAGGTCACACTGAGTGTGGCCGTATAAACAATTTTAACACTGTTACAAATATGCGCCACACTGTGAACCCACACCAAACAAGAATGACCCACACCAAACATCCGCACCGTAATACAACATAAACACAACAGAACAAATACCCAGAACCCCTTGCAGCACTAACTCTTCCGGGATGCTACAATATACACCCCCGCTACCACCAAACCCCGCCCCTTAACCCCGCCCCTGCCCACCAAGTTAATTTTGATATTTACCTCAGAAGGCTGCAAATAGAAAAGAGGCATTCAATTTTTTATTTAAATTTTATTTAATATACCATTAATGTTTTTTCGTTTGTTTTTAGAAAGTTGATTTTGCACTTTTAAGTTATATAAGCGTTGCTTGTTCCATATTCAGTGTTAAAGCAAATCAGTGTAGCAAACTGAGCAATAATTAACGTTTTATTCATGCACTTTCTCTTGCTACTTCAAGGCTTGAATGTTTGATTCAATCATTATTGTCATTTTATTTTCAAATTCATTATTAGCCTGTGGAAAAAGTTTATTTTGATATTTACCTCAGAAGGCTGCAAATAGAAAAGTGGCATTCAATTTTTATTTAAATTGTATTTAATATGCCATTGATATGTTTGTATTATTATTATTTGAAACTCGATTTTGTATGTCACTATAAAGTTATATAAGCCTTGCTTGTTCAATATTCAATGCAAAACTTGTTTGGGTCCCAATTAAAGGGGAACATTATCACCAGACCTATGTAAGCGTCAATATATACCTTGATGTTGCAGAAAAAAGACCATTTTTTTTTTTTTACCGATTTCCGAACTCTAATTGGGTGAATTTTGGCGAATTAAACGCCTTTCTAATATTCGCTCTCGGAGCGATGACGTCACAACGTGACGTCGCATCGGGAAGCAATCCGCCATTTTCTCAAACACCGAGTCAAATCAGCTCTGTTATTTTCCGTTTTTTCAACTGTTTTCCGTACCTTGGAGACATCATGCCTCGTCGGTGTGTTGTCGGAGGGTGTAACAACACGAACAGGGACGGATTCAAGTTGCACCAGTGGCCCAAAGATGCGAAAGTGGCAAGAAATTGGACGTTTGTTCCGCACACTTTACCGACGAAAGCTATGCTACGACAGAGATGGCAAGAATGTGTGGATATCCTGCGACACTCAAAGCAGATGCATTTCCAACGATAAAGTCAAAGAAATCTGCCGCCAGACCCCCATTGAATCTGCCGAAGTCTGTGAGCAATTCAGGGACAAAGGACCTCGGTAGCACGGCAAGAAATGGCGGCAGTTTGTTCCCACAGACGAGCGAGCTAAACCCCCTGGATGTCTTGGCTCACACCGTCCCAAAGATGATCAAGAGAAGAATATCGACCCTAGCTTCCCTGGCCTGCTGACATGAGGGTATGTCTACAGAATATATTAATTAATGAAAATTGGGCTATCTGCACTCTCAAAGTGCATGTTGTTTCCAAATGTATTGTGTATGCTGTAAACCTAGTTCATAGTTGTTAGTTTCCTTTAATGCCAAACAAACACATACCAATCGTTGGTTAGAAGGCGATCACCAAATTCGTCCTCGCTTTCTCCCGTGTCGCTGGCTGTCGTGTCGTTTTCGTCGGTTTCGCTTGCATACGGTTCAAACCGATATGGCTCAATAGCTTCAGTTTCTTCTTCAATTTCGTTTTCGCTACCTGCCTCCACACTACAACCATCCGTTTCAATACATTCGTAATCTGTTGAATCGCTTAAGCCGCTGAAATCCGAGTCTGAATCCGAACTAATGTCGCTATAGCTTGCTGTTCTTTCCGCCATGTTTGTTTGTGTTGGCTTCACTATGTGACGTCACAGGAAAATGGACGGGTGGTTAAAATCAGGCACTTTGAAGCTTTTTTTAGGGATATTGCGTGATGGTAAAATTTTGAAAAAAACTTCGAAAAATATAATAAGCCACTGGGAACTGATTTTTAATGGTTTTAACAATTCTGAAATTGTGATAATGTTCCCCTTTAAAAGGTTATTTTGTTCAACCTTGGCCCGCGGCTTTGTTCAGTTTAAAATTTTGGCCCACTCTGTATTTGAGTTTGACACCCCTGCTCTAGATCAGTGTTTTTCAACCTTTTTTGAGCCAAGGCACACTTTTTTCATAAAAAAAAATCCAAGGGAGACACTATCCCATCCTCGTCGCCATTGTTGTGTGCCAAACTTGTCACTTATTAGTTCACTTATTAGCAATCTAAGCTTAATAATACACCAAAAGAAAGCTTATTGTCTTTTTTCTGCCTTTTATTCCCGCTCTTACTTTTTCCACTTCCAGGTGTCCAACACACAACACATGCCATCATATGCTGTGTCCCCCGCCCTTAAGTTCCCCTTAAAATGGTTCCGGTATTGTCCTGTGACCCGAGTAACCAATACATGACAGACACCACCAGCAGAAAATTAAAAAAACGAAACTCAATAGCCTATATTGACAATATAAAGTCGTTCTCATCAAATACCTGACGCAATTGTTCGATATGAATTCAAACCATAACCATCATTACTTTTCTTGTCTCTAAGTAGACTTACAAAGCAATGAGCTACCTGCTGCCACCTACTGGTATGGAAGAGTATTACATGGTTACTCTGCTGATCTCCAGACACCACAGACACTCTACAACGGCACATCGTTTGCAGATTATAATTATTGGTTTGCAAAAAAAATATTTTTCTGACCAAATAGGTGAAATTGCATAATTTCCCACAGCACACCAAACGATATCTCACGGTACACTAGTGTGTCGTGGCACAGTGGTTGAAAAACACTGCTCAAGATGTGGAATAGGAACTAAATACCGCATTGACCCGAACATAAGACGGACGTTGTTTGATGACTTTGCTTCATTGATGACCGTTAGCGTCATAAGTTACCCCAACTTTTAATAAGCTCTTTTCACGGGCGTTTCTCTGTGTTGCGACTGTATCTCTCCAATGAGTGTGAGTGACAGGCAGAAAATCTCCCACTCACTTAGGAAGAAGTCGGTTTGTATATGAACACAATGTTCCCTGGATTATCATGGGAGTAAAGTTCCAGACCCCTGGGTGAATTCCTGCGAAATAGGGACCCTATCTATTTTATGATTTACTTGAATATTGTATGTATTTTAGATCTTTGTAAACTGTTCTTTCACACACTGTTCTTTCACACACACTCATAGACACTTATTACGCTCCTAAACACTTCTACACTCTTATGTAACTCGAATGATAACGCGAAAGAATTAGCTGCAGGTGATGAGGACGACGGTCTTTTTAAGAGAACCTGTTGCCGTCGTCCTTATTTTCTTCTTTCTTTATGTAGGAACTACACTATTTTGGTACCGGTACCGGCGCTAAAATTATTTCGATACTTTTCGGTACTTTGATACTTTTCTAAATAAAGGGGACCACAAAAAATTCCATTATTGGCTTTATTTTAACAAAAAATCTTAGGGTACATTAAACATATGTTTCTTATTGCAATGTTGTCCTTAAATAAAATAGTGAACGTACAAGACAACTTGTCTTTTAGTAGTAAGTAAACAAACAAAGGCTCCTAATTTAGCTGCTGACATATGCAGTAACATTCTGTGTCATTTTCCATTCTATTATTTTGTCAACATTATTAAGGACAAGTGGTAGAAAATGAATTATTAATCTACTTGTTCATTTACTGTTAATATCTGCTTACTTTCTCTTTTAACATGTTCTATCTACACTTCTGTTAAAATGTAATAATCACTTACTCTTCTGTTGTTTGATACTTTACATTTGTTTTGGATGATACCACAAATTTGGGTATCAATCCGATACCAAGTAGTTACAGGATCATACATTGGTCATATTCAAAGTCCTCATGTGTCCAGGGACATATTTCCTGAGTTTATAAACATAATATAAATTATAAAAAAAACGAAAGAAGATGTTGTGATGTTAAAAAATATATCGAAGTAATCATAGTAGTATCGACTAGATATTCTATTGTACGTGGTATTATTACAGTGGATATTAAGTGTAGATCCACCAATGGCGTTTGTTTATATTGTAGCGAACCGGAAGAGTTGGTGCTGCAGGGAATTCTGGGAATTTGTTCTGTAGTGTTTATGTTGTGTTGCGGTGAAAATATTCTTCCAAAATGTGTTTGTCGTTGTTTAGTGTGGTTTCACTATATGGCACATGTTTATGACAGTGTTGGCATTGTTCATACGACCACCCTTAGTGTGACATGTATGGCTGTTGAGTAAGTATGCGCTTCATTCGCTCGTGAGCAATGTGCTTAAAGTCAAGATGATTGTGTCATTCGTTCATAATCAGGTACAATGACATTGAAATTAGGCTTTGTTAAATATAGACTAATTGATTTGTGACTTTTTATATTATGTAAAACGGACCAAACTCGCTACAAAATTAACAACATGGAGTTTGTATGTTCTCCTCGTGACTGCGTGGGTTCCCTCCGGGTACTCCGGCTTCCTCCCACCGCCAAAAACATGCACCTGGGGATAGGTTGATTGGCAACACTAAATTGGCCCTAGTGTGTTGACTGTCTATCTGTGTTGGCCCTGTGATGAGATGGCGACTTGTCCAGGGTGTACCCCGCCTTCCACCCGAATGCAGCTGAGATAGGCTCCCGTGACCCCAAAAGGGACAAGCGGTAGAAAATGGATGGATGGATGGAAGATTGATTTTTTTTAAATTATTTTAAAGAATGAAAGTTGCCATCAATCCCACGAGGGTGCTCGGCATTGTCTGTGGGTGCTCGGGCCCCGAAGCACCCACGGGATCGACGCCTATGACTGTATGTGTTTGACTTCTGAGTCACATCGTCACGTGCATGGGAACATGACACCAGTTGCGAACTAATTTGTAAACACGGAAAATTTGTTTCACCTAAATGTTAGCTGGCTAGTAAACACTACACAGTGATTAATAGAATTGCTCGAAATTAACATTATTGCTAGGCAGGCCAATTAATATGCTATTTATTTAGCAACATGACAGAGCACTGTAAAGCTCATGAGCTTTTTTCACCACAGTACCATCTGCTGGCGGTAATAAGGCATTTTGAGGTCATATTTTTGTTTGTTTTTACCTGGTCGGCGCCCTTCTTTTTCTTCTTCTTCTTGCCCCAGCAGCCGGAACTCTCTCCGTCGCGGCCGTTGGCGTCACAGAGGAGACCGTCGAGCTCCTCCAGTCCCCCCTGCTGGCCGTGAGATGTCTCGGCGGCCAGACGATACGACAGGTTCCTCAGGATGCAGACGCAGTTCTCCACAGTCTGAGTTGGGAGATGAGAGGCAGAGATGTGGGACGGGTTTTCAGGAGATGCGGCGCTGGATGCACTTAAATGAAACGTCACGCTTGAGAACACTGCGGAAAGTGGAAGTGGAGGCTAGTAAAAGTGCCTCGTCGACTATCCGCAGCACTTTTGCAGTGCGAGAACGGCGAAGCTCGATAATCCACAGGTAATATGAATGTGTATTTTATTAGTTCAGGCTTTAAAATGAGATTAGAAGAAACTCTAGTAAAATGAGGAAAAATGACAGGCCCGATATATTTTCTTACAGGCCATTTAACGCGCGCTCATGTCTATGTTTAGTGCGAGTCGGCGTGTTTAGTACAACTTTGAAAAGGGGGTGTCATCGAGGTAGTGGAGTGGAAATGAACCAAGACGAATCATCCGTCTATTGCGCCGCGAGAGCCGTCGGTTCACACAAAAACAGGCACAGAGCGTAATTGAACAGACTCGGGAGAGGGAGACAAACTAAACAAACGTCTCACTCCAGCGAGCTGCAGTCACAGACACACCCTGCACAGGTTACCTACTATTTACCATTTACAGTGACATTTCCATTTTCTGGTTTATGCTTTTTTTGGCGCTACATTGCTCCATTCAGCTGCTTTAGTAAATAAAGAAACTTGAGCTTGGTGTTTACATGATTCAGAGTCAGAAACAGGTACTGCACCATTGTATGGAATTAACACTCACACCTAATGTAGTAAGAGTTAGCATTACAATATTTTATCATCTTTATTTCCTCGTGCCATCATTTCAGTGACTAGTTGCTAATTGCCATCTAGCTACACTAGGCTACACATCACTAAATTTCCTAAAACATATTACATATTAAACCTCTGTGCATGTTCTTAATGCAGGGGTGTCAAACGTACGACCCGCGGGATGAATTTGCTAAGTATAAAAATCAACCTGAAATTTTTGAATGAAAGAAACTGCTGTGCTAAATGTGTCCACTGGATGTCGCAATAGCAATTGTTTGTATCTTTGCAGATGATGCCATATATGTACAAAATAAACCACATGATGTTAGTACATCAGTCGAGGAAAATGGTCAAACTACATAAATAACCAGTGACGTGCAGTCACTAAAGGCAGGTGAGGCGGGGCCTCACCTGCCATCATGGAAAGAAAAAAAATGTAAAAAGAAAAAAATGTATATTAAATTGTTAAATGTATCCAGTGATTATACTATAAAGTTATTTTCCATTTAACTTCGCCAGTTTTAGATTATTTTTATTCAAAATCGCTGAATTTTCACATTTGCCGTTCAAATACTGAGAAGAGACGGTGCGGTGAACAGCAGCCAGTCGAGGCACGTCACTCAGTGCCTCAACATGGACGGACTCGGCTAACTGCTGGTCTGCTGTGCAGTGAGACCGTATTGCTATATGAACTATATTATACATTTCCATAGTTTAGTTAGATGAGGTATATAATGTACAGTGTATTTTGTCAACAACTGTATGTGTGTAACATATTTCTTGTGCTGAGCGATCATAAAAGGGCTGCAAAAGACGCACTGGCTGAGGCTCGCCTCCTGCACCCCCGCCGTAGAATGCACGGCAACCCCTGACGGGAGTGTTATATCAACTAAAGCCCACACTTAAACTTTCCACGTGTAAGATTGAATGTATTTAAAAAAGTTATTTCATAAGAAGCCAAAAGGTGCGAAAACAATAATGTTCGTGTTGGAGGAGTTGTGAATCACTGCAGGGCCACAACATTAGGTACGCCTGCAGACTGCAGGTGTACCTAATTCACAACTCCTCCAACACGAACATTATTGTTTTTGCACTTTTTGGCTTCTTATTAAATAACTTTTGTAACCTATTTTTATGGGCTTTCCTCTTTGTGATGTTAAGTTCCTGTTATGCGCTGTTATACAGTATATGCCTTGAGCTCTTATTTTGAAGGCGCTAAGAGCGGAATTTTGACACGTTGGAGTGGAGCGGAAGTTTTTGAAAGAAGGTAAATAAAGTGGTCCTCGTGTAAACTGGAGCCTCCGTGTTTGTTATTTTGTAGTTTCATACAGTATAGGCGACATTTATAAACCCTCGGTTACACTTTTTTTAAATAGATTCAATCTTGCACGTGGAAAGTTGAAGTGAGGGCTTTAGTTGATATAACACTCCCATCAGGGGTTTCATTAATCCAGCACAACAGCGGCGCATTTATAAGTAAAGGTAAGACCATAATAACGTATTTTTATTAAATGTGCTTTTTTGTGTGCTACAGTTTGTATGTGTAAAGTTAAAGTTAAGTTAAAGTACCAATGATTGTCACACACACACTCGGTGTGGTGAAATTTGTCCTCTGCATTTGACCCATCCCCTTGTTCACCCCCTGGGAGGTGAGGCGAGCAGTGGGCAGCAGCGGCGCCGCGCCCGGGAATCATTTTTGGTGATTTAACCCCCCAATTCCAACCCTTGATGCTGAGTGCCAAGCAGGGAAGAATGCTGGTATGAGCTTTTAAACATAACCCGTTAACTGCTGCCAATCAAATGGTGAATAGGATACTCTTTAGGGTTCATATGTTTGTAAATCTGACTGTGATGAAGTCAGTGCCTCACCAGCCATCAACCTCACCGCACGTCACTGTAAATAACATACTGTAATTTGATTTTGATATAATTTTTTTATCTTGATAGATTGAAAATTAACACCAATGAGTTGACTGATTAACATTATCACATAATTATACATACATACAATATACATACTGATATATATATATATATACACATACATAGTAGCTGAGATAGGTTCCAGCGCCCCGCGCGACCCCAAAGTGGATAAGCGGTAGAAAATGGATGGATGGATATATACACACATACTATATATATATATATATATATATATATATATATATATATATATATATATATATATATATATATATATATATATATATATATATATATATATATATATGTATGTGTGGGAAAAAATCACAAGACTATTTCATCTCTACAGGCCTGTTTCATGAGGGGGGGTACCCTCAATCGTCAGGAGATTTTAATGGGAGCATTCACATACCATGGTTTATATAGGGCACAGAGTGGGTGGGTACAGGCTGGCCTAGGGGCGTGGTGGTTGGCTCATGTGTTACCTAGGAGGTGTTTCCGTCTATGGCGGCATGTTGTTACAATTTCGCTGCGCTTGTTGAGGGATGACAGGTCTGGACGGTAAATAATAAACAGTTTCTCTTTCAAGCATAGGTTGCATCTTTTATTACCACTATTGTAAGGTGTGCTGGATGCAAGAATTTGCCATGTTATTGAATATTCAACATTATTGTCTTTGAGGTCCCAAATGTGTTTGCTGAGTTCTGTGGTATTTCGCAGGTTTTTGTTCCTGAAAGAAGCCTTGTGATTGTTCCATCTGGTTTTGAATTCACCCTCGGTTAATCCTACATATGTGTCGGATGTGTTAATGTCCTTGCGTATTACCTTAGATTGGTAGACAACTGATGTTTGTAAGCATCCCCCGTTGAGAGGGCAATCAGGTTTCTTTCGACAGTTACATGCTTTGTTGGTTTTGGAGTTGCTCTGACTGGGGGTCGACGGCTCATTTGCAATTGTTTTGTTGTGGTTTGAGATGATTTGTCGTATATTGTTCATGCAGCTGTAGCTCAATTTAATGTTGTTCTTGTTGAATACTTTTCTTAGGTTGTTGTCTTTGGGAAAGTGTTTGTCAATCAGATTGAGGAATTTGTGTCCAATGTTCGTTGAGACGTTTTTGCTGTATGGGGGGTTGTACCAGATGATGTCGTTTCGTTTTCTGTTCTTTTTTGGCTGGTTTCCTGGCGTGGGTTCATAGGTGAGGGTGAAATTGTATCCGCTTTCATCAAGGGCTTTTTGGTACGGGGGGGTTGCTTGGTCAAATTCAGCTTTGCTAGATTACAGCATCGATAGCCTTTTATTGATTCCGGTAGGTATTCTTTTCGTGGTGGTGGGTGGATGGTTGCTGTCATGGTGCACGTATTGGAGTGTTGTGTTGGGTTTCGTTAATGGTTGGTAGCTGTTATTTCTCAGGTTGAAAGTGACGTCAAGGAAGTTGACGGTTTGCTTGTTGGCTTCAATCGTGATCCGTAGGCCGTTCTCTTTGAAAATTTGGCATATGCGCTTCTTGGTATTCTCGCTGCTCCTTGGCGAGGCGCGACACACTGCCAGTCCGTCATCACGGTAAATACCAAGGTTCAGATTGAGGCTAGCGAGCTGGGAGAGGAGGAAACTCCCAACGAGTTCACACGTTTCTGCTCCGTCAAAACTTCCCATAGTGACGTCAAATGTTGCATTGTTCTTTTTTTGCCATGGTGTACTGTTGTGGATGAGAATGGAGTTTTTTGCGTGGATGATGATGTTTATTTCGTTGCCTGTGATTGAGTCGTAGTCTGAGGCGAAGTCTAGTGCTTGGGTCAGTAGGTCTTGCGTGATGGAAGGGTAAAATTCCTCGATATCAAAGGAGATAAAGTTGTGCTGTTGTTTGTCTTGGATGTTGTTGAACCATTTGATTACTGCTGCTGTATTTCTCCATTGGTTGAGTGGTGTTTTGTCCTTGATTTTTGTGTTGACTCTGTCCAGGATTATTTTGCTGATTTTTCCTATTTCAGATTTAGTTGGGTTTATTAGTCGGCATGTTGGGTTATTTGCGAAGTTGGGTTTGTGGTCCTTCAATGTGATGAAGGCTTCCTTGATGGCTGTGGCGTCCACCCTGTCCTCAATGTCCAGTTCAGCCGCGATCCTTTTATTTTCCAGGTGGATGTTCTGTAAGGTGTTGGGTTGCGCTTTTTTGTATGATTTGGTGATGCTTCTGTCCAGTAAGGTGTGGTGTTCTGGTATGTCCATTCTGTAGAAGTTTGTGGTTTTATCGGCAGCTATGATGAGGTTGTTTACTTATATATATATATATATATATATATGTATGTGTGGGAAAAAAATCACAAGACTATTTCATCTCTACAGGCCTGTTTCATGAGGGGGGGTACCCTCAATCGTCAGGAGATTTTCCAAACGATTGAGGGTACCCCCCCTCATGAAACAGGCCTGTAGAGATGAAATAGTCTTGTGATTTTTTTCCCACACATACATATATTGCGCTCTACTACGGTATCGAGCACTATTTTTTTGGATAACCTTATTAAGACATATATATATATATATATATATATATATATATATATATATATATATATATATATATATATATATATATATATATATATATATATATATATATATATATATATATATACATACACACATACATACTGTATATACATGTATATATACATATATATATACACATACATACTGTATATACATGTATATATACATATATATGTATATATATATGTTCATATATATATGTGTATATATATATATATATATATATATATGTATATATACATACATATATCTATACATACATACATATATATATATGTCTTAATAAGGTTATCCAAAAAATAGTACTACGAAGTACCCCCCCTCATGAAACAGGCCTGTAGAGATGAAATAGTCTTGTGATTTTTTTTCCCCCACACATACATACATATATATATATATATATATATATATATATATATATATATATATATATATATATATATATATATATATATATATATATATATATGTATATATACATGGGTAACTTACACATCTGTGAAGGCACCATTAATGCTGAAAGGTACATACAAGATTTGGAGCAACATATGTTGCATCCAAGGAACGTCTTTTTCATGGACGCCCCTGCTTATTTCAGCAAGACAATGCCAAGCCACATTCTGCACGTGTTACAACAGCGTGGCTTAGTAGTAAAAGAGTGCGGGTACTAGACTGGCCTGCCTGTAGTCCAGACCTGTCTCCCATTGAAAATGTGTGGCACATTATGAAGCGTACAATATGGGAACGGAGATCCCCAACTTAAGCTGCACATCAAACAAGAATGGGAAAGAATTCCACATGAAAAGCTTCAAAAATTGGTCTCCTCTGTTCATAAAAAAACGTTTACTGAGTTTTGTTAAAAGGAAAGGCGATGCAACACAGTGGTATACATGCTCACGTGCAAACTTTTTTGCAATGTGTTGCTGCCATTAAATTCTAAGTTAATGATTATTTGCTAAAACAAATTAAGTTTCTCAGTTCGAACATTAAATATCTTGTCTTTGCAGTCTATTCAATTGAATATAGGTTGAAAAGGATATGCAAATCATTGTATTCTGTTTTTATTTACGATTTACACAACGTGCCATCTTCACTGGTTTTGGGTTTTGTACATTAATATATACAAATACATATACATTATTACATATACATAATATATAATATATACATACATATATATAAATAAGTACATATAAATATAAATATATACATACATATATACATATATATATATAAATATATACATTTATATATGTATATAACTATGTAAATATACCTATGTATATAAATATATACATAAATATGCACATATATAAATATATACATATATGAATATATACATACATATACATATATATACATATACATACATTTATATATATATATATATATATATATACATATACATACATTATATATATATATATATATATATATATATATATATATATATATATATATATATATATATACATACATATACTCATATATAGATGTATATAATGTATACCGTATGTTTCGGAGTATAAGTCGCACCTGCCGAAAATGCATAATAAAGAAGGAAAAAAACATAAATCACACTGGAGCCGGCCAAACATTTGAAAAAAACTGCGACTTATAGTCCAAAAAATACGGTATATAAAATAATAATGTATTTCAAATAAAGCCATCATAATCAGAAACTCACTTTTACATATTGCTGGGTTTTTAGTGACAATGCCAGAGTGGTATTCATGTTTTGTGTTAGTGTAGTGTATTTTCATTACTTTGGATATGGAACATGTGTGCCTAATGTAGTGCCCAGATGCTAAATGGTCCTCGTAGCAATCCTGATTAAGTACTTGTTGCATAAACCCAATTACTGAGAAGACACGATGTAGAGAGACTTAGCGGAAGACGGGTCCAACAGCCAAAGCAGGAGAGCCTGCAGCTATTATTTGTGGCTATTTCACTAATAACCGCCTGCGTGTTCACCTGCCAATCAGTCTTTGTTAGTGGGGCGGTGGCGGCACTCCTCTGGTGGCTGCAGTCAGATGGCGGAGAGGAGAAGGCGGATAAACAGTGATTAAGGGAGGCCATTTAGAGACAGGGAGGAGAGACCTTGAGAAGTCAGCCAGCCACAACACTGTTTATGTGATATCGACTGGACGGACCCCACATAGTTTTGCCACAAGCACACATACATTTGGGCTCCAACACAACATCACACACTAGGAAGTGTTCACTGAATGACTGAACTCTATATGGCTGCAAGGATGCTGCAGGAAGTGAAATATTACCCCTTTTTAACTTCTTATTGGGCTTTTCCACTTGTGCGTCACTATAAAGTCATTCACTGAGGCGCACGTGACCATACACGTACGTGACCAGGGCCGTAGCACCAAATTCTAGGCCTCAATACACTATACTCATAAAGGGACCCTCATCCCACCCTATACCTAATCTCGCCACATGCACTAAAAAATGCATGGATTTGGTAGAAAACAGTTTTTCAAAACATGCAAAAACATTAAGTAGGGTTTGGGCTTTTTAGAGATGTAATTATTAACATATATAGAACATATCAAGATAAACACTCCTAAATAATTTGGTGCCGACAAATTCAATATAAAGTGGCCTCAATATGAATTTCAATAATATACAGTGTAACATGTCATTATTCACTTAAAGGGGTCATAGTAGTCATTTTATTTCAGACCCAGGGGGATCCATATCACAGAAAAAGAAACCATACAACAATAAAACCCAAATAAAAGAAATACAAGCAGGAATTAAATAAATTAAAAAACTTGTATAAAAATAAAATAGATAAAAAACACTCCACAATATTCAATGTCCAGCATACAGGCTTACTCGCCAATGGTTCCAAAGACCGGATTGAAATCATATTTTGATATCTTTTTCTACATTTATAAAAATGTACTTGTGGACTACATAACATGTAATGATGGTGCTTTGGTCAAAATGTTGCAAACATTATGTTTTTCAGACCATCTTCAAGCCGCTTTCTGACCGTCTCTTCAGGATACGCTATTTAGTCTTAATAACTTGGCTCCACTTCGACTGTGTTTTCTCCCCGCCCTCTTTGTTGTAGTTTTTAGTGCTTCCAAATTGAGTCTACTGACAGATACAGTATAAGTTAGAACTGTATGCTACTTTGTATTACAAATGGAAACAGCGGAGGATGCATGTGCTTGTACGAGCCAGTCTGCCCCACAACAAGAGGATAGCGTAAAAGAAGGAACTTGTTGACTGCAGCGCGGACTACAATGGCAAACTTGTGCTTCGCTCTTCGAGTAAAACTTACATATATATATATATATATATATACATACATATACACACACACATATATATATATATATATATATATATATATATATATATATATATATATATATATATATATATATATATATATACATACATACACATATAAATATACATATATATATATACTGTATATATATATATATATATACAAACCCTGTTTCCATATGAGTTGGGCAATTGTGTTAGATGTAAATATAAACGGAATACAATGATTTTCAAATTCTTTTCAACCCATATTCAATTGAATGCACTACAAAGACAAGATATTTGATGTTCAAACTCATAAACTTTTTTTTTTTTTTTGCAAATAATAATTAACTTAGAATTTCATGGCTGCAACACGTGCCAAAGTCGTTGGGAAAGGGCATGTTCACCACTGTGTTACATGGCCTTTCCTTTTAACAACACTCAGTAAATGTTTGGGAACTGAGGAGACACATTTTTTAAGCTTCTCAGGTGGAATTCTTTCCCATTCTTGCTTGATGTACAGCTTAAGTTGTTCAACAGTCCGGGGGGTTGTGGTATTTTAGGCTTCATAATGTGCCACACATTTTCAATGGGAGACAGGTCTGGACTACAGGCAGGCCAGTCTAGTACCCGCACTCTTTTACTATGAAGCCACGTTGATGTAACACGTGGCTTGGCATTGTCTTGCTGAAATAAGCAGGGGCGTCCATGGTAACGTTGCTTGGATCGCAACATATGTTGCTCCAAAAGCTGTATGTACCTTTCAGCATTAATGGCGCCTTCACAGATGTGTAAGTTACCCATGTCTTGGGCACTAATACACCGCCACACCATCACAGATGCTGGCTTTTCAACTTTGCGCCTATAACAATCCGGATGGTTCTTTTCCTCTTTGGTCCGGAGGACACAACGTCCACAGTTTCCAAAAACAATTTGAAATGTGGACTCGTCAGACCACAGAACACTTTTCCACTTTGTATCAGTCCATCTTAGATGAGCTCAGGCCCAGCGAAGCTGGCGGCGTTTCTGGGTGTTGTTGATCAAGCTTTGGCTTTGCATAGTAGAGTTTTAACTTGCACTTACAGATGTAGCGACCAACTGTAGTTACTGACAGTGGGTTTCTGAAGTGTTCCTGAGCCCATGTGAAGATATCCTTTACATACTGATGTCGCTTGTTGATGCAGTACAGCCTGAGGGATCGAAGGTCATGGGCTTAGCTGCTTACGTGCAGTGATTTCTCCAGATTCTCTGAACCTTTTGATGATATTACGGACCGTAGATGGTAAAATCCCTAAATTCCTTGCAATAGCTGGTTGAGAAATGTTGTTCTTAAACTGTTCGAAAATTTGCTCACGCATTTGTTGACAAAGTGGTGACCCTCGCCCCATCCTTGTTTGTGAATGACTAAGCATTTCATGGAATCTACTTTTATACCCAATCATGGCACCCACCCGTTCCCAATTTGCCTGTTCACCTGTGGGATGTTCCAAATAATTGTTTGATGAGCATTCCTCAACTTTATCAGTATTTATTGCCACCTTTCCCAACTTCTTTGTCACGTGTTGCTGGCATCAAATTCTAAAGTTAATGATTATTTGCAAAAAAAAAAAAAGTTTGTCAGTTTGAACATCAAATATGTTGTCTTTGTAGCATATTCAACTGAATATGGGTTGAAAATGATTTGCAAATCATTGTATTCCATTTATATTTACATCTAACACAATTTCCCAGCTTATAACTGACAAGATATGGCAGAAAACATCACAGGACAGCGCAGATTCCAAAAGGCCCGTTTGGTGGAAGTATGAAGGAAGGCAAGATTATTTGATAAATATTTCCACAATGCCTCCACGGTTTGATTTCCAATTTTTGAGACTTATGAGGATCCCAAATACACAACAGCAAGTACCATCAGGTTAGAAAAGTTGGTCTTGCCTATTAGGGCACCCTTTAAATATGATGATAAATATGTCAAGTTTTCATTTACTTAATAGAGTAGAGATTAGCCGATACTACATATGATAATACATCATTATTACTATGATTACCGTATTTCCGGACTATAAGCGACATTTTTTTTCCCCACACTTTGGACCCTGCGGCTTATAAAATAGTGCAGCTCATTTATTGATTTTTCTTCACTAACAGCCATAATTTTGTATTCAACAAATAGTCTAATACAACAGACACTGAAAAGGTGTTATTGTTTGTACTATGGCGACATATTTTGGACGAGATTTCTCACTGCAAGTTGAAAAAAAGTACTTTATGTTTTGTTTCTTGAAATGACAGTATTCATACATAGCATTTCTGCTCGAAAGGATACTTAATTCATTACTCCATGCAACGTTTGTAACTTTTACAATCCAACTAAAAGTATTCATACTTACTAAACTGTCCCATGTGTGATGTCTGTAGGAGTGTTTTCATGCATATTCGTACGTGCTATCGTAATGTAATCAAGCTAGCGTCGTTAGCATGACCAAATATGCTATCACGTAGGGCTTGCACGATTAATCAAAATCGAATCAACACCAAGGTTTTAATTAGTGCAGTAGATAACCGCAAGAGGCTGACGTTTTTTTTTTTCCTCCGCCATCACCATCATTTGAGTGACAGCCATGTTCGCCAATCAGAATTGTTGAGCCTCGCATTTGTTCGTCTCTTGCTTCCAACAGGACGGAAGATGTATGACTTTGTACATCACTCTCAGCACCTGAGCACGTTTGTTTAACAGTGGAAGTAACTGAACAGAGTGACCCCTCTTTTCAATCATTCACAATCTTTGTCTCAGCACAGACTAAAGCGGGGAGTCGCCGCCAACACATTACAGAGAGCCTGGCGACTTGCCAGTTAGAAGTGCCGCAAGGAGGGAAAACATAACATTACAAAGCCAAATCCCATTGTGGGAATACTTCAGCTTCAAATAGAATGGGCAATATAAGCCCATCAATACGAACAAAAAGACAACGTTTGACCTAATCCCCCCCCCCCCCCAAAATGCACTTTAAGATGTTCAATATTTATTTAGGTTAATTTTTTGCTAACAGAAAATGATTCCATTTTATTTTTGTTTGTTTATTTATTTAGGATAACAAAGCTATTTACCATCCAATTACAGTACAACGTTAAACAATTCTACAGTATGGATGAATAAACGTTTATATCCCTTTAAATGGTTACTTGCGTTATTATTATATATTATGATTACATTACATTAATAAACAATGTATAGTTTTTTTTTTAATTTCCTCAGTTGAAGAGTATGATGTGGTCAAAAGCTCTGTCTGTCTGCATAAAGCCAAATATATTTAAAGTAAATTATTGCATATTGTTCTAATGTGTGGCAACTTGAGTCAAGAATATGTTGACAGTCTAAAAGTAATATGTCTTAATTCACTTGTTATTTTCGCAGTTTTATGCATGTTTATGTTGGGGTTTTTTGCATTCTGTGTGTAAAAATCGTCTCATTCTCGGTAGCGAGCAATGCAGCTAATGGGAGCAATCAATTCTACCTCTAAATCACTTTAAAAATGCATTCAAAAACTGTCAACAATACTTAATTTACGTTTCGTAACCTGTACACTAACCAAACTGTAGTGACATTGTTATCGTAAGAGTGAACACTGAGGAACTCTCTTTCTAGCGTAGTAACACATCCGCGTGCTTCGGTATTAGCCATAAAAGCTAGCTCCGGCAAGTGATAAGCTAGCTTCTATGTCGGCATGAGTTTGTATTGCACAACAGTGCGATAGAACACCAATCTGCACTGACTGAAAAACATGAACAATCATATTACAGTATCTGTAAAGTATTAGCCCACATTTCATGTTTTGTTTGTACAGAGCTAGCCAGACAGCATATGTACTGTAGTTGTAATAACACGCATGACGTGCTGCGTGTATCATGATCAATACTAAAATGTGACTCACTCGATGGACAGTTGTGCGTTTGATCCAGCTGGCCGGGGACATTTTTCCCGGTTTATCTGGGGTAAACACGCCATTTATGTCGAAAAAGCCTGTCTCCAAATTCCACATTTGCAGCTTCATGTCATGTCGACCTGACTCTATCGGCTTCCGACTGCTCCAGCGTTTCATCCTTTTCTTCATGCTCGCTTCTAGAAGCAGCAGTTCATCCTCTGTATATTGAGCTTCAAAAAGATAAGGTTGCAAATCCTCATTTGTCCAAAAATAGTCATCTTTGTTGTCTATTACCAAGTCTGTCATGATTAGAACACACACGCATGTTTGTTTCCGGAAGTAGGAACACACATTTGTTGCCAGAAGTCAGACATGCGCTGCTATGGAAACAAAAATCAATGGGCACATTCAGCAATAAGTTCCGAACTTTTCCTCTTATCTTTCTTCCTAAGTGATTTCCTAAGAGGAGTCCATTCAAATTCATGACATGTTCTTAAACGGCCAAATTGTTCCCACCTGCTGTTCTTAAGTTGTTGAATGTCAAATGGTTAGCGCGTGCGTGTCTATCATAATTTGCATATAAACACGCCCTTATGTCCCCAATATTAATATGTACACACCCTTAATTCCGTAATTTGCATAGGTAAACGCCCTTAATTCCCCATATAAGGGCACAATTCCGGCGGAAAAGCCAAACATAAAACACACGGAGAAAACACAAACAGATTATAGAAGAGAAATTTGTGTTATCCTGCGGGGGAAATACATAATGTCAAAACGTAAGTTTAAGAAAGGGGGGACTACTGAGGTAGCCTAAAGCGTTCAAATAAATATTCGTCACTTCGGGCAAATAGGTCTACATCAGTGGTCTCAGACATGTGCGGCCCGCGAGATGTTATTTTGCGCCCTGCACCTTAATATGAAAATGTAATGTTTTACAAGTTTTACATGAATGGCGCTTGACAGCGTCATACTTGCCAACCCTCCCGATTTTCCAGGAGACTCCCGAATTTCAGGGCAACCATTCTCTCGAATGTCTGCCGAATTTTCACCCAAACAACAATATTCACCCAAACAACAATATTAAGGGCGTGCCGTGATGGCACTGCCTTTAGCGCCCTCTACAACCTGTACAAACAGCGTGCCAGCTCAGTCACATGTTGTATGAGGCTTCTGCAGACACACGCAAGTGACTGCAAGACATACTTGATCAATAGCCATACAGGTTACACTGAGGGTGGCCGTATCAACAACTTTAACACTGTTACAAATATGCGCCACACTGTGAACCCACACCAAACAAGAATGACAAACACATTTCGGGAGAACATCCGCAACATAACACAACATAAACACAACAGAACAAATACCCAGAATCCATGCAGCCCTAACTCTTCCGGGCTGCAATATACACCCCCGCTACCACCAAACCCCCTCCCTCCATGCGTCGGTTGAGGTGGGCGGGGTTGGGGGTGGCGGGGTTAGGGCTGCAAGGTGTTCTGGGTATTTGTTCTGTTGTGTTTATGTTGTGTTACGGTGCGGATGTTCTTCCGAAATGTGTTTGTCATTCTTGTTTGGTGTGGGTTCACAGTGTGGCGCATATTTGTAACAGTGTTAAACTTGTTTATACGGACACCTTTAGTGTGACCTGTATGGCTGTTGACCAAGTATGTCTTGCAGTCACTTGCGTGTGTCTGCAGAAGCCTCATAGAACATGTGACTGGGCCGGCACGCTTGTATGGTGAAAAAGCGGATGCGACGACAAGTTGTAGAGGACGTTAAAGGCAATGCTATCACGGCACCCTCTTAATAATGTTGTCCGGGTGAAAATCGGGACAAATTCGGGAGAATGGTTGCCCCGGGAGATTGTCGGGAGGGGCACTGAAATTCGTGAGTCTCCCGGAAAAATCACGAGGGTTGGCAAGTATGTTCCTAGGGCGAGATAGCCATTCAAAGAAGGTGAATTCATTAAAAAGTGCATGTTAGATTTTTTTAAGAAATCTTTTCTTGCGGCCCAGCCTCACCCAGTTTCTGCATCCAGTGGCCCCCAGGTAAATTGAGTTTGAGACCACTGGTCTACATGGTCGTGAAATATGCGCTCCCTTCCCAGGGCACGATCTGCGGCATCTTACAGTAGCAGCAAGAGCATTGCCATTGTGTGAGTTGAGTTGCAACAGGGTGTGACAGGCCCGTTGGCCCCGGTAATTGATGATTGTGTGTGTGTGTGTGTGTGTGTGTGTGTGTGTGTGTGTGTGCGTAATTTGTAATGTCTATATATTGCTCATTTAGCTATATGTCTGTCTGTCTTATCTATATCTATCTTTATCTATCTATGTATCTATCTATCTATCTATCTATCTATCTATGATATGAATGTAACTTTAGACAATATAAGTAAGGGAACTTGTCACACTTAAGAACAAATAGGCCACCCTAGGAGTGCTCTGGAGCACTCGTAGATTTTCTTCTTACCTACAAACAAATCCCGGCTAAGAAAACATTGGTGAATACAAAAATCTCCTTAAAAACTTCGTAAGTGGGCCTAAGAACACATTTTGTTCTTAAGAACGGTTGCTGAATGGGGCCCAATGCACGTAAGAAGTCAGTCAATGATTAAAATGACTAAAATACGGTAAATATTGAACATATTCCATATTGTTATCAATGTGTCTGTTACTACATTATATATAGACTTGCAGTGTGTGTATAAAACATTGATGGAGGGTCTTGAAGTTGTCCTAAAGGGCTTTGAGGGCTACAAGGTGATTCCCATTAGCCGCATCTTAAAAGTGTTTATCATCTTTAAAATCCTAATAAAAATGTTCTTGTCTCTCATAATGATTGTGAACGATAGGCAAAAAAAAAAAAAAAAAAAAAAGTGCAGTTCCCTTTTACGGGTAAGCGTTGATGACGTTATGATGTGACACATCCTGATTAAACTGAAGGCCACATACCTTGCTGTCAATCTCACTGCTGCCTAGAGAGGTCTGGATGACGTAGAGCAGAGCATCTGTGAGGCCGTCACACTCCCTCATCCTCCGCCTCGCCTCCTCACCTGCAGAGCTGACGTTCCTTGAAGAAACAGACAGGAAGGAAAAGTGGTCAGAGTGTGTTTGCTAAACAAGAACCCCACCCCCCAAAAAAAGAGGGACCACAAGAAGGGAAGACAGAGGAAATGGGCGAGACAGACACAAAGCTGGCGGCTGTCCCGAAGCTTAACAAACAAAAAGGGAGCATTAAAATTCTGGATACATCTCAATCTGTGCCCCTGAAGGCTTGCTTCGATTTAAAGCACTTGACTTGCGTCCAATAAAAAGCCTTTTATTTCCACGCTTGGTGGCTGAACTTCCCAGGTGATCCTCACGCGGCCGCAGCTTTGATTATTTCTCAGTGTTACTCGCTTTTATTATTAGCAGATTTGCCAACACATTGCTGGGAGATAAAGAATGAAACGCTATTTTAACACACAATAAATGTGGGTGGCACGATTGATGGGTGGAGATATAAATCAAGATATTCGAGCAATGAATTTGCATAGAACAAATGAATAAATATACCACATATCATCGGTTTGTAAGCATTTTAGAGATGATATAATATAACCCGACTGGACTCTTCATTAGGTTCTAAACGGAACTAAGAAAACGGATAATTTTGTTTGTGAGTAAATAATTGACCTGCTCGGTAGCCTTGTGGTTAGAGCAGTGGTTCTTAACCTGGGTTCGATCAAACCCTAGGGGTTCGGTGAGTCGGCCTCAGGGGTTCGGCGGAGCCTCCACCGCGGAGGTCAAGACACACCTGACTCATCGTGTAAAAAAAAACTTCTCCCTATCGACGTATTATGGATACCCCCAAACAATGTTCCTTTTAATTTTCCATCTGATTTGCAGGTGTGTAATTTGTTGTGAGTTCATGCACTGTGTTGGTTTTGTTCTTTGAACAAGGTGATGTTCATGCATGGTTCACTTTGTGCACCAGTAAAAATAACATATAACTCTGTCTTGAATTTGAAAAAAAAAAAACATTTTATTTTTCACTAAAGAAAGGTTCGGTGAATGCGCATATGAAACTGGTGGGGTTCGGTACCTCCAACAAGGTTAAGAACCACTGGGTTGGAGTGGAAGGTTGTGAGTTCGGCCGAGTCATACCAAAGACTATAAAAATGGGACCCATTGCCTACCTGCTTGGCACTCAGCATCAAGGGTTAGAATTGGGGGTTAAATCACCAAAATCATTCCCGAGCGCAGCCACCGCTGCTGCTCACTGCTCCCCTCACCTCCAACATGGGGATGGGTCAAATGCAGAGGATAATTTCACCACACCTAGTGTGTGTGTCTGTGACTATCATCGGGACTTAAAAAAACTTACTTTATTACTAACATTATTGACCCAGATGTAAGATTGTAATATTCCACAAGAAAAAAGTCTGAAAAAGTTGAGTGGTCGGGGTCTATGATTTCTCCGCACCTGTGAGACGACACAGGCCTGTTAGCAAAAAGTTTCTCAAAAAAGTTATCAAAGAGTAGAGGAAGAATTATGACAAATATCGGACAATAGTAATGAATTAAGCAACAATAGTTGACAACACTTTAGTATGGGGAACATATTCTAAGTAACAACGACTTAATTTAGTTATTTGGACACTAGGGGAACATATAAGGGTTAGGGTTAGGGTTACTACCGTATTTTTTTTGGAGTATAAGTCGCACCGGAGTATAAGTCGCACATGCCAAAAATGCATAATAAAGGAAACAACATATATAAGTCGCACTGGAGCATAAGTCGGATTTTTTGGGGAAATTTATTTGATAAAACCCAACACCAAGAAAAGACATTTGAAAGGCAATTCAAAATAAATAAAGAATAGTGAACAACAGGCTGAATAAGTGTACGTTATATGACGCATAAATAACCAACTGAGAACGTGCCTGATATGTTAACGTAACATATTATGGTAAGAGTCATTCAAATAACTATAATATATAGAACATGCTATACGTTTACCAAACAATCTGTCACTCCTAATCGCTAAATCCCATGACATCTTATACGTCTAGTCTCTTACGTGAATGAGCTAAATAATATTATTTAATATTTTACGGTAATGTGTTAATAATTTCACACATAAGTCGCTCCTGAGTATAAGTCGCACCCCCGACCAAACTATGAAAAAAACTGTGACTTATAGTCTGAAAAATACGGTAATAAGCAATAATTCGGAGGTAATTGAGGGAAGACTCTTAGTTAATGGCTTACTGGTTGTATAATAAGGCCATGCAGAATAAGGCATTAATAAGTACTTAATAATGACTAATTAAGAGCCAATATGTTACCAATTTGCATGTTAATAAGCAACTAATTAATGGTGAATATGTTCCCCATATTAAAGTGTTACCAAATATTTCACCTTGCAATCTACCAGATGTTAAAAACAGACTATTTTATTTTTGATGTTGTCCTAAATTATATTTTTTTCAAAGGTTGTTTTGAAAAATAACATTCAAGGTTGTCTCATAATGTACAGGAGTACCTAATGTTGTGTACTTTCCCTCATTAAAACACCACAAGTCGACTGACTTCCTCTACTAACAATCCGTCTTTTTTTTTGCAAAAGCACTCACTTGATAAGACTCTCATGCATGGAAATATCATTTGACAAATTGTTCAATTTTTCATCGAGTCAGAACAAAACTCCCCCAGTTTTCTCTCCAATCAATCTTTTGTTTAAAAGGCAAATGTAAATAATGGATCTTTCAGAGGAAAGGACAAGATGACATTTGTTCGCCACATAAATCTTGATTGTATTGTGTATTTTCATCTGTTAATTAAAGTGATGCAATCCACGAGGCAGGGGTTGCAGGGAGCAGACGTGATAAAAAGCAAAAAGGGTAACAAATCACAAGAATTATCAAAGTACTTTGCGAGTTTAGTGGCATCCATTTGTGAGTCTGTCATTATAGGTGAACTGTCACACTAGCAGACAATAGAAAAGGTATTGATAGCATACAGTGGAGTCCATTCATCATGTTGGCATTATGAGGAGATCACAGTTCTTTGACGAGTCTATGAAATGAGGTCAATCCTTTATTGTTGTGATGAGAATGAGGTGAGAGGAAGACACAAGAACTCAATTAAAACTTAACGTCTGCGGCTTCTGGCTTCCAAGAGAAGGTCAAGTCATTCTCACCAGCACTGAATGCTAATGTGCAAACAAGCTCGCTTTGCATACGCCACAATTGTGTGCAAAGTCAATGTGAAAGGGAGCGGGACTGAAAACACGTCACTTTGACTAATGAAGACACTTTATGTTTAAAGGGGAACATTATCACAATTTCAGAAGGGTTAAAACCATTAAAAATCAGTTCCCAGTGGCTTATTTTATTTTTCGAAGTTCTTTTTCAAAATTGTACCCATCACGCAATATCCCTAAAAAAAGCTTCAAAGTGCCTGATTTTAACCATCGTTATATACAGCCGTCCATTTTCCTGTGACGTCACATAGTGATGCCGATACAAACAAACATGGCGGATAGAACAGCAAGTTTATAGCGACATTAGCTCGTATTCAGACTCGGATTTCAGCGGCTTAAGCGATTCAACAGATTACGCAAGTATTGAAACGGATGGTTGTAGTGTGGAGGCAGGTAGCGAAAACGAAATTGAAGAAGAAATTGAAGCTATTGAGCCATATCGGTTTGAACCGTATGCAAGCGAAACCGACGAAAACGACACGACAGCCAGCGACACGTGAGAAAGCGAGGACAAATTCGGCGATCGCCTTCTAACCAACGATTGGTATGTGTTTGTTTGGCATTAAAGGAAACTAACAACTATGAACTAGGTTTACAGCATATGAAATACATTTGGCAACAACATGCACTTTGAGAGTGCAGACAGCCCAATTTTCATCAATTAATATATTCTGTAGACATACCCTCATCCGCTCTCTTTTCCTGGGGGTCTGGCGGCAGATTTCTTTGACTTTATTGTTGGAAATGCATCTGCTTTGAGTGTCGCAGGATATCCACACATTCTTGCCATCTCTGTCGTAGCATAGCTTTCGTCGGTAAAGTGTGCGGAACAAACGTCCAATTTCTTGCCACTTTCGCATCTTTGGGCCACTGGTGCAACTTGAATCCGTCCCTGTTCGTGTTGTTACACCCTCCGACAACACACCGACGAGGCATGATTGATGTCTCCAAGGTACGGAAAACAGTCGAAAAAACGGAAAATAACAGAGCTGATTTGACTCGGTGTTTGGAATGTGTTTGAGAAAATGGCGGTTTGCTTCCCGATGTGACATCACAACGTGACGTCATCACTCCGAGGGCGAATAATAGAAAGGCGTTTAATTCGCCAAAATTCACCCATTTAGAGTTCGGAAATCGGTTAAAAAAATATATGGTCTTTTTTCTGCAACATCAAGGTATATATTGACGCTTACATAGGTCTGGTGATAATGTTCCCCTTTAAAGAGAGAATTAGCACGTTTGCTTGCACTTTATATTGGATGACGAGTCAAATAAAGACATCAAAAGAAATGCCCAAGGTTGTTGTGACAAAATCTTTGCATAATCCACTTAAGATCAAACGTCCTCTACAGTGACATTTTGTTCGTCCATTTCCTTTGACAAGAGTTACAATTTTTGCAAAAAAAATATAGCCTTGTAGTGCAAAACATGATTGTCCTCTGCAGTGGACATTTGTTTTTGGGAAAAAAAAAATAGCCCTGCATGTTCTGAGGTCGATATTTGTTTTTTGTTTCAAATTTTGGGGAAAAAATAGCCCTGTTCTGAGGTAGACATTATTTTTTTTTGTTTAAAATTTTGGGGAAAGATTTGCACAAAAAAAAGTTCTCTGCACTGGACATTTTTTTGGTATGTTTCCTTTACCTCTGGGGAAGAAATAGTCCTGTTTTGCAAAGCACAAATGCCCTCAACAGTAGCACATTTGTTTTTATCATACTTCGTTTGTCAGAGTTCCAAAATTTCCCAAAAAATAAACAAAAAACCCAGCAGGCACAAGACATTAAAAACAACATTGAGAACTTGTTGAATTATCCTGACTCCTGATGTTGAGCAACTTAAACATAACGTTGAAACAACATGCTTTTTGACGACGTTTAATCAATGTTGGGTTCTGAGGTAGATTTGACCTTTACAATTTGCCAACAACGTGGATCCAACGTTTGACGTTAACGTTGTCTCTATTTACAAATTATTAATAAAAACTATTTTACAATGTTGTTTCAAAGTCAGTTTTAAAGGACATGTATGCATATTCAACGTTGTCTTGTGCCTGCTGGGAACTGCAGCTCTGTTATGTCCTCTGCAAAGTACATTTGTTTTTGTATACACATTTTGTAAAATAAAATCCCCATGTTGTCCAAAACACAAATGTCCTCAGCAGTGGACATTTGTTTTTGGTTTACACATTTTTGGATAATAATGCCTAGTTATGCAAAGCACACATGTCCTCTCCAGTGGACATTTGTTTTCTTTAGTTATATATTTTGGGGAAAAGTAGCCCTGTTATGTGAAGCAAAAATGTCCTCTGCAGTGGACATGTGTTTTGTGTTACACATTGTGGGTAAAATATAGCCTCAATAAGCAAAACACAAATGTCCTTTTTAAAGGGCATTCTTTTTAGTTACACATTTTTTGGGGGGAAAGCTCTGTTGTGCAAAACACAAATGTCTTCTGCAGTGGACATTTGTTTTTGGTTTATACAGTTTTGGAAAAAATGCCCTGTTATTCAAAGCTGTACAGTGGACATTTATTTAGTAACACATATAAAAATAGAATACAAATACAAATGTCCTCTTCGGTGCATGCGGACATTCGTTTTATGTTACAAATTGTGGGTAAAAAATAGCCCCTTTTTGCAAAGCTAAAATGTCCTCTTCAAAAGACAAAATGTCCTCTGCAATGGACATGTTTTTGGTTCACGCATTTTTGGCAAAAAATTGCGCTGTTATGCGAAGCACAAATATCCTCTGCAGTGGACATTTGTTTTTAATTACACATTTTAGGAAAAAAATAGCTCTGTTAAGCAAAACACATAGGTCCTCCTTATTGGACATTTGTTTTTGGTTTACACATTTTTGTAAATAAAAAAATATTAATAAAATAAAGCCCTGTTATGCAAAACACACATGTCCTTTGCAGTGGACATTTGTGTGGTATGAATAATATAATGTCCACTGGAGGGCACGCTGTTTCTCAGGAGGATATAGTACAGTTTTTGTTTTTTGCTTACACACAATTTTACTAACCGTGTGTCTTTTTTCAAAAGGATTTACACACTTTTCCAAACACCACATTCAATTTTCTTGATTCCTAGATTATTTACAAAATGACACACTTGGGTCAAAACATATGCCCATTCATCAAAATAAAGCAAGCATTTGTAAAAATGCAGTTTTATTTTCATCTCACTCACACAGACTTCAAATGATAAGACACTATTGGAGGGAGTTACCCAGAACAGTGATGAATACAAAACACATTTGTAAAAAACCCTATTTTACTATAAGAAATCACATGTTTGGGGCATTTTGCCCTTTTAGCATATGTGATGACTGTAACTTGATAAAATATATTGGCAAATCCACAGCAATCGTCATTGTTTACTTTGAAGTGGGCCTATACGTAAGGACCTAAAGAGAAAGTAAAAATATCCTGTAATCTTTTCAAGAAGTGCTCAACAATGATGCTGCACACTGAAAATACTTATTGTTACCACAGTCAGGTAAAGTAACATATGACAGTAGTCAACAATGACATGGAGTACAAATTAAAATCTGAGACAAATAAAAAGGTTTAAAAAAAAATCTGGAGATAAAGATGTGTGTCTCACAATCCTAGTGTGTGTGTAAAGTGTGAAAATGGGTGTATGTAAGAAACTAAAATGCGCCATCAGCAGTGTCCTCACTTACGGATTTTTAGTGTGGTTTGCTAGCTGCACTAAAGCGAACCAACAGGCCCTCCAGCGAGTGGTTAAAGCGGCGGGGAATATTACAAGGACGATACTCCCAGAGATGAGTGCCATGCACACAACTCGCTGCCTAAAGCGAGTACACAACATCCTGAAGGACAGATACCACCCAGCACATGGTCTCTTCAACCTGCTACCCTCTGGAAGGAGGTATGGATCGATTCGCGCCAGGACCACCAGAATGTCTCACAGTCTGTATCCCCAGGCTGAGACTGCTAAATGAACAAACTGCCCCTTTGCTGCCCCGGACCATCTTATTACCTCACTCTTCACCACCTCAATAATTGTGCTCTGGACATTGCATTGCTGCAACATCAACGTAACACCCATCAGACATCTGACTGTTCCCACCCACACGTCCCTCTTATCGCGATCTTCCTGACAATGCTAAAATGCTAAAATGTAAGCTATTGTCAACCTGCACATCAATGCAGTTTCTATGCCGCTGGACAAAGCTCAAACAAAATCTCGTTGTTCATGTATGACTTAAGTGTTATTATGACAATGACAATAAAGGAAGTGATTGATTGATTGATTGATTGAATGTATCACAATCGTCTGTGTGCAAGATGGGAAGGTGTGTGTAAAGCATTGTGTGTAATATTTCGCAAAAACTGTGAAGCAGAGTCTATGCCTAATATTAGGCAAATCTGCACTGTTGTTTTGTTTACAGTGTGGACTTTGTGGTTAGAGTGTCTGCCCTGAGATTGGTAGGTCGTGAGTTCAAACCCCGGTCGAGTCATACCAAAGACTATAAAAATGGGACCTATTACCTCCCTGTTTGGCACTCAGCATCAAAGGTTGGAATTGGGGGTTAAATCACCAAAATGATTCCTGGGCGCGGCCACCGCTACTGCTCACTGCTCCCCTCACCTCCCAGGGGGTGAACAAAGGGATGGGTCAAATGCAGAGGTTAATTTCACCACACCTAGTGTGTGTGTGACAATTATTGGTACTTTAACTTTAACTGTATGAACATTTTAAATTTAGTATGAAAGCAATTGGAAAAAACTGTATTAACTCTCTAGGATCACATTGAACATTTCCTAATTTCTTGAACGGCGGTGACATTTCACTGAGTTCCAGCCATGAGAGACCGCAGAGGCGTTTCAAAGCAAATATGCAGAATGTGCTCCATGAGTAGGAATTTTGTACCTGCGACAACAGGAGGTGGAAATCCATTCCATAAATAAAACTGAAATATACAACAATGATGGACAAAGGATGTTTTTGTTTTTTTACCTTTGTAAAAAAACATTTTCTGGTGTTGAAAATGAACCTCCAAACACACACTTGGTTGAGAGTGAGATGGCGAGATGTCACCATAACCACTTGGATCAAAGGTTAGGGAGAAAATCCATCTTGGGTGTGAAGCCAACATCAGCACATAGGCTGACACAAAGCTTGGACTGAGGGCAGGAAATGAGAGCCCATACATGATAAATAAGCCGAGAATCTGCACAAAATTAAACAGGTAATCTCTGCTCTTAAACTATCCTCTTAGGGCCTCACGGCTCTTGCTATCTGATGTCACTCTCCATTAACTCAGTCAGACTCATTAGGCTTGCATCATTAAATAATTACCCGGCGAGAAGAAAGACAGAACATGATTAAGCATCCTTTTGAAAAAAGAATTCCAAACAGTGCTTCTTTTGGCTGCAGCCGAGTGATAAATTGCACGCTGTTTCTCCGTTAATACATCATACTGTATATCGTTTGAAGAAAAACACACCTGACGTGTAATCAACAACCTTTGATCAATGCATTATTGAGAAAGTAGGGAACAGGTATAGTGAGGTGTGGCAAAGATGTGGCTTTATTTTGGGAGATCGATGCAGAATGAAATCATTATGGGACTATAATGACGAGTATAGCTGGGATTGTTTGCAGGTTGTTATCAAATTCTGTAATAGCTGGCCAGTGATCAGTGACGTGCGGTGAGGTTCATGACTGGTGAGGCACTGACTTCATCACAGTCAGATTTACAAACATATGAACCCTAAAGAGTATCTTATTCACCATTTGATTGGCAGCAGTTAATGGGTTATGTTTAAAAGCTCATACCAGCATTCTTCCCTGCTTGGCACTCAGCATCAAGGGTTGGAATTGGGGGTTAAATCACCAACAATTATTCCCGGGCGCGGCGCCGCTGCTGCCCACTGCTCCCCTCACATCCCAGGGAGTGATCAAGGGGATGGGTCAAATGCAGAGGACAAATTTCACCACACCTAGATTGTGTGATACTCATTGGTACTTTAACTCATTGGCGTTGTTAGGCCTATTTTAGGGGGGCTCAAGCCCCCCTAAAATATTCTTAAGCCCCCCTAAATAATTTGGTGTTTTTTTTGTTTTGTTTTTACAAATAAATGCCGACATATTCATTATAAAGTGGCCCAAATATGAGTTTAAATAAAAAATCATATAACCTGTTATTATTCACTCAGTTTCCCCTCACTTTGTAGCGTAAGGTAGAGAGCCCCTTTCGTGCGTCGGTATCCAATCCATTCCACATATAGAAAATGCCCACATCACTCAAATTCCAGCCCGCATTTTCTCTGCGACCTTGCTTGCGGTCCTGCAGGTGTACGAAGCACATTATCTTCCTTTACAATGAGTGAAGCTGCACAAAACCTTGTGTGTGCAATTGTAAATCATTTATTTTTTAAGTTTTGTGTTTCTTGTAGAATCTATATAAAGTAATATACATAAGCCTATTGTTAAAAATAATGAAAAAAACATCATTAAATATATTTGTTTTATAGTATTGTTACATTAATTGCTGTTTTATTATTATAGGATGACTTGTTAAACATTTAATAGGATTTTCAGAGGGAGGAAAAACCAAGACATTTAATATAAAATGTAAAATGAATAAATACATAAAAAGAAAAAGAAAATATATGGTTAAAAGCCATTGTCCCGGGGAGCATTTCATTTCGTCCCGTGCATTTTTTAAAAATAATAATAATAACAATGAATAATGTCTAAGTCTTTGTTAGCCGTTTGTGAAGTTTCGTGCTCGTGCGTAACATTCGCTCGCATCCTGTGCATCTCCTGGGGGCAAAGCCCCCCTAAAAGCTAGTGACGCCCCTGCTTTAACTTAACTTTAACTTTACACATACAAACTGTAGCACACAAAAAAGCACATTTAATAAAAAAAAACGTTATTATGGTCTTACCTTTACTTATTAGTGCGGGAACAGTGGTGTTCGTGTTGGAGGAGTTGTGAATGAATGAAATATGAAATCCGTGCTGCAGTCTGCAGGTGTACCTAATGTAGTGTCCTTGCAGTCGTTCACGGCTCCTCCGGCGTGAGCAATGTTGTTTTTGCACTTTTTGGCTTCTTGTTAAGTGACTTTTTTGGGGGGGATTCGGTCTTGCACGTGGAGGGTTTGGGTGTGGGCTTTGGTTGGTGTGGCGCTCTCTTCGGGGGGTGCAGTCTGCGGCGAAGGTGCCTTAACCAGCACCAGGAGGCGGGGTTACGCGAGCCTCACACAGTGCGTCTTCGCAGCAGTTTTATGATCGCTCAGCACAAGAAATACTTTACACACATACAGTTGTTGACAAAATACACTGTTCATTATATACCTCAGCTAACTAAACTATGTAAATGTATAATATAATTCATATAGCAATACGGTCTCACTGCACAGCAGGCCAGCAGTTAGCCGAGTCCGCAATACGCACAATTGAGTGACGTGCTTCAACTGGCTGCTGTTCACCGCACCGTCTCTTCTCAGTATTTGAACAGCAAATGTGAAAATTTAGCGATTTTGAATAAAAATAATCTTAAACTGGTGAAGTTAAATGGAAAATAACTTTATAGTATAATCACTGGATACATATAACCATTTTTTTTTTTTTTTACATTTTTTTTCTTTCCATGATGGCAGGTGAGGCCCCGCCTCACCTGCCTCTAGTGACCGCACATCACTGCCAGTGATGTTAGTTAGGGGTCACCTGGGACATATTTAAAGGTTGCAGGTAGAAAATGATTATGGAAACATCAGTTCAAGCCCATTTGACTTCCTCCCATTATGTTTAAAACCTGAGCAAAGTGCTCATTAAGCATATTGGACACCTTGGTAGTGCAGAAAGGACTGACCATTGTGGGCTCTACACTACTTTCAAGTACTGTACTTACATATCAACACGAAGCAAATACATTGGAACCTCAATCTACAAACATCTTCTTTATTGTTCTTGAACAGGGTTCGTAAATGGAAATGTTTGTATAATGAATCAAAATTCTCCATAAGAAACAATGTAAACATGAATAATGGGTTCCAGCCTTGACAAAAGTCCATAGTTTAGTAAATGCAGGAACACAATATAAAGCAGTGCTTAACATAACAACGGGTTGATGGATCAAATGTCTATTTAATACCAAGATCAAACAACAACAAAAAGCTCAAGCGTCCGCACACACTGGCACTAGCCCTGTGGTGCACTCGGTTTCACTTTAACAGTCAGGTCGCTACAATGATAAGGATTAAAAAATAATATCTACTTTACGTTGTCACTTTAAATTCTTTAAATCCAGTGAAAGGGAGGGGGAGTGGGCATTGTCGACAATGCTGTGGATACTTTCTGAATGTTTCAAACCATAGATTGTTTGCCCATTCTTTCTTTTGAGTCTTTTTAAGCGAGCAGAACTAGACATAGGCTGTAAAAAAGGCTAAATCACACTTAAAAGGCACACAAAGCAGCCCAGTAGCTAAGGACAGACCTGTGCTGACTGACTGAGCACCTCGGACCGATCAGCCCGCCCACAATGGATGTGCTGTCGGGCACAAGTGATCTGTGGCGTGAGGCGCGCATATACCAAAGCAATATGTCTATTCGGCCTGTGGTTTGAAAATCAAAAAGTGTGTGCAATGAAGGATTCATAAATCAACATTCCACTGCATTCTGTATTGCCTTGAATGTCACCAGATAATCACCAGAACCCCTTCAATCCAGCACATCACCCCTGTTCTGCAGCAACTCCATTGGCTACCCATCAAACATCGCATCCACTTTAAAATAATTCTCCTCACTTTCGAAGCCATCCATAACCTCTCTCCATCATATCTCTCTGACCTGATCCATGTCGCCACGCCCTCACGTTCCCTAAGATCCTCTTCATCCATCCATCTCACTGTCCCTTTATTTAAACTGTCCACCATGGGTGCCCGAGCTTTCAGCCGCTCTGCCCCACATCTTTGGAACTCTTTACCACCAGACCTTCGCAACTTAGATTCAATATCCCTCTTCAAATCAAGACTCAAAACACACCTATTCCTGACTGCATTGTAATCATCTTTTCTTTTCTCTTTGTTGTTGTTGTTGTTTTTTTTATCCAATTTGATTTTATTGTTGTGATTTTGTACGGTGTCCTTGAGTGCCCAGAAAGGCGCCTTACAAATAACATTTATTATTATTATTATTAATGTTACATGACTCAAAATATAAGAGAGTTGCTTTTCTTCTCAACCATATCAGTGAAAAAACAACTAGTTAATTACAATAATAAAGGACATGTGTGAAAGATGGAAAGAAAAGCACTGACTCGCTTGAGGAGAAATGGTTTGGTATCAATCTCTATACCAGTACCACCTCAGAAAACACTTGGCTCTCTAAGTACCACCATGACAACCAACATTAAAATACAGTAGCGTAGTAGGCCCAAGTATTCCATAAAAAAAGCAGTGGATTTTTTTAACAAGTACCATATTTTTCGGACTATAAGTTGCAGTTTTTTTCATAGTTTGGCCGCTGGCACGACTTATACTCAGGAGCGACTTATGTGTGAAATTATTAATATATTACTGTGAAATATCAAATAATATTATTTAGCTCATTCACATAAGAGACTAGACGTATAAGACTTCAGCGGATTTAGCGATGAAGAGTGACAGATTGTTTGGTAAACGTATAGCATGTTCTATATCTTATAGTTACTTGAATGACTCTTACCATAATATGTTACGTTAACATACCAGGCACATTCTCAGTTGGTTATTTATGCCTCATATAACGTACACTTATTCAGCCTGTTGTGCACTATTCTTTATTTATTTTAAATTGCCTTTCAAATGTCTATTCTTGGTGTTGGGTTTTATCAAATATATTTCCCCAAAAAATGCGACTTATACTCCAGTGCGACTTATATATGTTTTTTTCCTTCTTTATTATGCAATTTCGGCAGGTGCGACCTATACTCCGGAGCGACTTATACTCCGAAAAATACGGTATGTTTAATATTTTGGGTCACTGTAACATTACACACAATTTGAACAGTAACACTGTGTTTGAATATAGGAAAATAAAACATTGTACTTCAACCAAGCGATTCTTCGGCGTACCACTAGATGGAGCCCACGTACCACAGTTTGAGAATCCAAAACAACCTTAGTTTTTTCCTCACTTTGCAGCTATACTGGCTTATACTCTTCTGAGAAGAGTTTCTACAAGATTTTTGACTTGAGGGATTTTAGTCCACTCAGTCAGAAGACATTTATGGGGTTGCTGCTATTGGAAGCAATTGACCAGTCTCACCATCTCTGCCGATGGGGTCAAGGTCTATGCAAAACTCACAAAGTAAAAAAATATATAAAAGGGCTTCCTCAAGATTATCTTCCAAAATGTGAATTTAAGCCTAAAAGGGAGGGTCGAGACCTGGAATGGGCCAGTTGTCGTGGGAACATGCTAAAAGTTTGGAAAAGGGCTTTTTATATTTGTAGTGAAGGGATGGCTTCAATGTTCCTTATTAGTTTCCGTACACCGACATTTTGCATTTTGACGGATATCATTATCGGCTTTTTCTTTACATTTCTTTTTTTTTTTTTTTACAACTACAACAGAATTACATCAGCAGATAAAATAAAATAAAATAAACTTAATATATACAAAAATAATTACTGAAATAGAGTAATAACCACTGCTTAAGCCCCAGCAGTTTTGCCCTGCTTTGAAAAATGTTATATGTCAAAACTCCCATTTTTGCAGGGAAATCCAGTTTTTGTCCTTCTTTTCCTGTGTTTTTAGCGGTTCTGTTTTTTTGCATTCGTAACTGCAGCCATTGTGTCTGCTCAACAAGCCTCGGCGGCGTGGGGGCTCATTAAAATAACCCAGCGAGTTTCTTGTTCTGCGATTCAATCAAATAATAGAATAGAATAGAATAGAAAGTACTTTATTGATCCCTGGGGGAAATTCAGCGACAGAGATGGATGGCAATGAAGACGACAGAAAAGATATCTCCGCTAAAAATCTAAACTTTGTGTAAATATCTTGACAAATAGGTTAATTATTATATAAGTATACAAAAGAACAGGCAGCATCATACACGTCCTCATACTTTCTGGAACATCCAGGAAGAAATTATGTCAGCCAGCACGAGAAAATGTCTCAACTATAAGCTATGTGAAACAGCCCATAATTGTTTCAATTTAAATGTTCGCAAAATTTCAGGGTTCCTCATGAGGAAACCTTAAAATGTATTAAATCCATAAACTGCTATTAAATTGTATCAAATTGAGGTAGATGGTGAGTTCTTCTGATATAAAGAAATTCTATATTTTTTAACAATTTTCCCAGAATATTTTCTATATATATATATATATTTCTATACATGCAAATGACCCACACCTTTGGACACATGTAATAAAGATATTTGTAATGCTTTGTTGGTGCTAAATAACCATATTAGTGCCGCATAAAACATTATGTCGCTACTGTTCCGACGTTTCCGGAAAAAATTTAAATAAAACAAAACAAAAAACAACTCAAAGCATTCTCCAGCTATTTACTCACGTATACTAGTCATATTTAAATAACTTTTACTGCAAATGAATATCGGCTCCAAATATCGGTTATCGACCTCCTTGACTACTAATAATCGGTGAAAAAACAATATCGGTCTATCGCTCATGAAAACATAATAATCTAGATAGAAATATGTTTAAATGGGGGGAAATTTACTGGAAATTCTACATACTACTACTTTTTTCCTACGCTTTGAACCCTGCTAGTTATAAAACGGAGAGGCTAATTTATGGATTTTTCTTTGCTGATGGCAATAATAAAAGATAATAATATTAAAAAAAACAAGCAGGAACACTGACAGGGTGTTTTATTGTTTGTGGTATGGCGCCATCTTTTGGACGAACTCGCTCACTGCAGGTGCTGGAGTGTCCTTCCATTTACCAGTAGTGTTTTGTTTTTTACAACCGTGGTTCTCTTCGGTCTTCTAGCCGTCCATAGCGTTTTTACTTGAATGAATTCTCCATTAATCACTCCAAGCAACCTGTGTAAGTTTTACACTAGAACTAAAACTGTTTATACTTATTAAACCGCCCTATGTGTGATGTCTGTAGGAGTGTTTTCATGAATATTTGTACATATTATTGTAATATAATGACGCTGGCGTCGATAGCATTAGCTAATATGCTAACACGTTTACAAGTGTCTGTGTTAGTTTTATTAACTTACAATGGCATTATTTTTGTATTGTTTCAGTTTCACAAATTCCTCAGTGAACTCACCAAGATGTCACCTTGGAATTGAGTCTGTTTAGCTGATTTGAGAGCTAGCTTCTTCCACGGCTCGTGGGTCCATGACGATGACTTCTGTTTTGTTTGATCCACCGTTTTACCGCCGTGTTACAGACACCGTTTGTAAACAATTAAAGTATGCACTGTAAATTAACATTTAAAGAATCTTAGGATGTAAATAACTCAAGTTGTAACATATTAAGTATATCTGCGATGAAAAACCGGTGTGGCTAATATATGAAAAAATATTATTTTCTTCAAAAATTTAGTGGGTTCGGCTTATATGCGCTTTATAGTCCGGAAAATGCAGTAGTACTGCCCATTCTTAAATGTGCAAGAGATTGCTCTAGTTTCTGGTTTTAGCTATAGCCCCTTATGTCAACGTCAATCAGCCAGCTAGGCTGTCAACATAAAAATGTATGTTTAGCCTTTGTATCCAATAATTATTTTTAAAGGTTTGGGTGCACCTGAGCACTCGCATTTGTAAGGTAATTCAGTAATTAAGTGGACTAACTCAACTCAAAACAAGCAGAATGCACCTAACCTAACCTCAACTTCAATGAGCTCATAGGAACCAGCCATTCTTCCCAAGTGTTTATAAAGGCAGGCTTTAGGGCTACTTAATGTGCTGCAACGGCGACAATAGAAAATGATAAAAACACATGAATTCAATGGCCTAAGAGGTGTGGACTTTTATCCGTTACAGTGCTTTGATAAGAATCCAACAAGGCTACATAATTGTAACTCTCCTCCAGTATATTAGAGCTGAACACAAACGCTCTTAGAGGGAAAAACACTGTCCACTTTGTCTAGAAAGAAATCCTTTCCTTTTGTTTATAGGCTTATTATCCATTTCCAAATGTGAACAGGAAACAATATGAACATAAGTGAATGCTTGGCAGATGGCTTTCTAATGTTGCTCAAAGAATAAATGACCACTGAGTGACTTGACAGCAGCTGGTGTGTGGTGGCTAAGCGTCACTAGTCCAACTGTGTGTGTGTGTGTGTGTGTGTGTGTGTGTGTGTGTGTGTGTGTGTGTGTGTGTGTGTGTGTGTGTGTGTGTGTGTGTGTGTGTGTGTGTGTGTGTGTGTGTGTGTGTGTGTGTGTGTGTGTGTGCGTCAGGAGGTCATCATTAGTTTTCTCACGCTAATCCAAATGCACATAATATCAATTAAATCAGTCATATTGAGCCATTTATCAATTGATTCTACTTCTGCATCTGTGGGCGTCTAAGTGAAAGCAAAAAAGGATATGTGTCGGTGTACGTGTGTGTACGTGCGAATGTGTGTGTGCGTGAGTGAGTGTTCTTGTATTTCCACCCTTCTTGAGACATCAACAAGGAAAATTACCTTCCATATGAGGACCGGTGAACAAGTTAGGACCGAAATCATGGTCCCAATATGGAAAACCATTGCATCTAATAGAGAATGTCTCATTTGCACCCCTGGTGGTGAAATCTATCAAAATTAGGGTGGTCTCAAAAAGGAGGGATTTTTCAAATTGATCGTGTGTCGGTTTTAAAAGTGCTCCCCTTCTGGTCAACATATGAAATAACAAGTGTGTGTAAGAAATTGAAATGTGTGCCCTTTGGCCAAAATGTATTAAAACAAAAGCAATAAATATGTACATAGAGACATACTGTAATAACTTGAAGTAAAAAAAAAAAAAAGATTAAAAACCAATTACAAACCACAAATTCAAAAAAATGAATGAACCAAAAGCAGTCTTTTTCTCACAATGTGTCGACTTTTCTTATAAAATTGGGAGCCATTTCTCATATTCTTTCCGTTTCTGCAATATTGCAATATTTTCTCGTAAAATTATGACTTTTTCAAAATTATTACTATTTAATGCAAAATGGTGACATTGGTCATATAAAATTCAGATTTTTACCACAATATTGTAACAAAAATATTTGTTTTGTTGTAAAATAGTGACATATTTTGTCATAATTTTGTCAAGTGAAATTCCGATTATTATTATAATATTGCTAACGTTTTAAAGTGTTCTTATAAAATTGTGACTTTTGTCGAGGAAAATCACGACTCTTTTCATAAAATTGCCAACATTTTAAGCTTTTCTTGTAAAACTGCGACTGTTATTGAGTAAAATTCCAACTTTTATCATAATATTGCACAAATGTTCAGTTTTTCTTGTAACATTTTGACTTAAGTTACGACTTTTATTATAATACTGCCAAAATTCTACGTTTTTCTTTTGAAATTGTGACCTTTTTCTTGTGAGATTCCAACTCATTTTTCACAACAAGCTTTTTTATATTTACATAGTTTGTATATATTATTATTGTTGTAAATACAAATCTTTGTATATCTAGAAAGGGTGGTCCTAAAGAGGTAGGCATTAAATGTGCTATATAAATAAAGTGGATTGGATAGGATTAATCGGAGGTCTCAAAAAGGTAAGAAATACAAGAATGCGTGTGTGTTTGCGTGTGCGTGTGTGAGTGATCCCGATAAACCCAGAAACAGAACTGCAGACAGTTACAGTGTATACAGTGTGGAGACAGCAGGTAATTTTTTCCCCTCTCTCTTCGCCTTGGCTGTAAACCAACACCCCGCAGGGAGGTAAACACTGCTGAATGGAGGCGATGGAGGATATTGAAAGGCGTTCACAATAGACCAAGTGTCTGGCATGATAAGTCTGCATGCGTATGCTGTATGCGTGTGTGTGCGTCTGTATATGTGTATGCATATGCGAGTGTGTTAATAAGCTTACCAATTGATTATCCAACATATGGGTCCATCAGTATCATTAGATGCTTGGCCTCCTTTGACAATAGTCTCATCAACGCACAAACACACACGCGCAGAAACACGCACAGATGCTCACACTGGCTGCAAAAAGCAGATCCACTTAGAAAATCCCAATCAAAAATATAGTTGTATAAAATAGAATTCTGTAAGACCAAATGAAATTGTACAAAATAAATTGAAATTGTATGAAATAAAATGAGACTGTATTAAATGAAATTGCATCAAATAAAAGAAAAATCTAATTTTATCAAATTCAAAGAAACTGTTTAAATAAAACACAAGTGTATTATTTATGTGTTTTTGAAATTAATGTATGCTTAAAATGATCAAAATACGTAAATATAAATGTTATTATAAATGTGCTCGTTACTACATTACATGTATACTTACATCATGTATATAAAACCTTAATGGAGGTGTTGGATGTTTTTTTAAGGGCTTTACACAGAGATTAATAGAGCGGCTCCCATAGGCTCCGTTGTAAGCAGATTTTTGATCACATTTATTTATTATTTCGAATGCATTAAAAAAAAATCACATAATTATTGTAAAGATAGGCAAATTCCAAAACAAGTGCAGTTCCCCTTTAATTGCAGCCCTATAGGATAGTAGTTATTTTGTTTGGGACTCTATAGACCGATTTCCACTAAATAATTATTTAATCATCTTTATTGTATGTATGTGTGTGCCCGCGTGCTTTATTTGTTTATAAAACACACACAGAACCATGAAAAAAATCTCCTCTCTTATTGTGCACCCTGCCCTGATGGGGCGTTCAAACACACTGCGTATTTCTGAGTGGTTGATTATTGGAATTTAAACATTTTAAATTTTTATGAAGGTACATAACACTGACTAATGATATGAACACATGTTTATGTATTCATCCACAATTACTTAACTTATTTAAAAATGATTTGTCTGTAAAAATGATTCCTTAAAGTATAATCTGTGCAATGAATGTCAGAAATCTTGCAACCTTTTGTCTGTGCCCCAATTGAGTGTGCAGAGTTTAAGATCCTTCACTTTCTGGCAGTAAGTCAGGCTGGTAACCATAGCAACAACTCATCTACTTATACAAGTCCTCGGTATTTTCAGACTTTCTTTTTTGATGCATTGTGCTGATAAAAGGTTCTTCTGGGTTGTCAAAGCACATCAAAAAGCAACATCCATCCAACAAGATGCTAGAAGAACGTCTACTAGCTCCGAGCGGTATAGGTCACCTTTGATCTGTGCAGCCCAAAATGCAGCACTTGAGACATTGCTTTTCTAATGTAAATACTAAATTATTCCAGTTTTATTTCAGCACAACATTAGCCCCTTCGCTTGATTATCTATAATTCATGAACACTGTAGACTTTATATCGCAGTTTGGACATTGATCCTTACTTTTTGCACTTTGCAGAACTGCCCTCAAGCTCTTTTGACTTTTCCGAGTTTGTGAACATTTCTCAAAATGATTTCAAGGCCAATGTTCTTGTATTCTATTTGTGATTGTTCAGAATTGCACTCAACATTTAGTGTGACATTTTGATGGCAAAAAAACACAGCAAAGATCATATTTTAGAACGATTTGAAGGAGTTTTGTATAGGTTATGTATCACCATAGCGCGTTTGTTCTCAAAAAGTGGGGCGGGCACTTTGTGGAGGAGCACGGTGCAATGCCCGGGGTGTACTTTATCAGTATCATGCAATATCATATTTCAATGATACTGCCATTAATCCCGCCCGGCTTCCTCATTTTGACTAAACAAATAAAAAATCAGCACAAATTGTTTTATTCATTATTGTTTTGTTGGTTAAAGTGTTTCCATTTGAAACAATTAGAATGTATTATTATCATTTATTGAGATTGTTTAATGTAATTTTTCAGTATCAAATAATTCAAGTCGGTCAAAAAATGTTTGTAGTTTAAATAAGGATTAGATTTTTTTTATTTCAGGCAAATTAATGCACTTTAAATCTCTTATGTTATAAACTAAAAAACAACTTTGTAAAGTTCTTCTTTGTTGTAAGTTGATCTATATTTGTTTTTCTGTCTTCCTTAATGCTAATAAGAATACATTCTTATGCAGAGGTGTACTGTACTTATGAAAAATTTATAGACACATGATATTATTTATAGTCATGGCATATAGTGGGGGGATATTTCATTTTTTATTTTCTTCTTTGGCACAGAACATAAGTGCTGCTGTAATGGAAGTCTTTAAATAATTTAAGAAAGTTGTAGCATCCATCCATTTGCTACCGCTTGTCCATGTCGGCGTCGTGGGGGTGCTGGAGCCTATCCCAGCTGCGCTCGGCCAGTAGGCGGGGTACACCCTGGACAAGTCGCCAGCTCATCGCAGGGCCAACACAGACAGACAACATTCACTCTCACATTCACACACTAGGGCCAATTTAGTGTTGCCAATCAACCTATCCCCGCGTGCATGTCTTTGGAGGTGGGAGGAAGCAGGAGTACCTGGAGGGAACACATGCATTCACGGGGAGAACATGCAACCTCCACACAGAAAGACCCCGAGGATCGAACCCAGGACCTTCGTATTGTGAGGCACACACACTAACCCCTGTTCACTCTGCTGCCCAGTTGTAACATTATGGACAAAAAAAACCGGGGATAAATCAGGAAACACGCGAGTAGCTATTGTTTTACATTGAATGTAAAATGCAAATAAATCAAAATGAAAGCTAAAAAAAAGGTTTGGATATGTTAATAACTTCCTAACTTGTGTTAAAATGCCATTTTATCAATTTTAAAACGGACTATGGTCAAGAGCGACTCATTTTTATAACATTTATTTTCGTAACTTACTGTATTTCAACCAAAAAAAATTGAATATACTTGTTGTCAAAACATGACTAATACTATGTTGCTTTTCACAAGTCATTTTGTATTAGAACATTTTTGTTCATCTGTATTTCAGTGTATATTTTTTGTGGTGTCTACATATTACACTTATTTATTCAGTCATTGGTCGAGCTAAGGATAATATTTTAATATTGTTTTTAATATTGTTGTGCAGCACTTTGGAAACATTTTTGTTGTTTAAATGTGCTATATAAATAAAGTGGATTGGATTGGATTATTTACTTTTGATAAACAAAATTCTGTCACAGTCTTGATAAACATATGAAGTGTTCTGCCTCTTATTGATATCTACCCAATCAGATAACGCATCAAAAAATATTTAATTTAATACTTAACTTCACTACTAAGGAAGTTCAAGTAACTTTTATTCCAAATTATTGTTGTGTTGTGACATATTGTTTTTCATATAAAAGCTGCAAAACAATATCTTATTTTTTTCAAATCCAATGACATTTTTAACACTCGTAGAGTTCGGCATACCGAAAATGTAAGACTTTTTTTAAATTTCTAATTTACTTGAAATATTTACCATAAGCACAATAATATACATCATTTAACACAGTGGTTCTCAAATGGGGGTACGCGTACCCCTGGGGGTACTTGAAGGTATGCCAAGGGGTACGTGAGATTTTTTTTTAATATTCTAAAAATAGCAACAATTCAAAAATCCTTAATAAATATATTTATTGAATAATACTTCAACAAAATATGAATGTAAGTTCATAAACTGAACATCAAATCAAGTAGGCTATTCCATTCATTACCATAAACCCAGAGTTTCCCCCATGCCATGATGGTTTGACCCTAACTGGCGGTGCCACACGGCACCAACTGTCAATCAACTATCGATGTAGAAAACAATGGAGGCTTGGTTAAAGCGTAGCAGTAATGCAGCTGAGACATGTGGACATGTTTCATAAATATTGATGTTAAAGATTTCTTTTTTTGTGAAGAAATGTTTAGAATTACGTTCATGAATCCAGATGGATCTCTATTACAATCCCCAAAGAGGGCACTTTAAGTTGATGATTACTTCTATGTGTAGAAATCTTTATTTATAATTGAATCACTTGTTTATTTTTCAACAAGTTTTTAGTTATTTTTATATCTCTTTTTCCAAATAGTTCAAGAAAGACCACTACAAATGAGCAATATTTTGCACTGTTATACAATTTAATGAATCAGAAACTGATGACATAGTGCTGTATTTTACTTCTTTATCTCTTTTTTTCAACCAAAAATGCTTTGCTCTGATTAGGGGGTACTTGAATTAAAAAAATGTTCACAGGGGGTACATCACTGAAAAAAGGTTGAGAACCACTGATTTAACACACACAAACACGCACACGCACAGATGATTGCTTAAAGCAGCACACATGACAGGACATGTCCCAATAATTCCTTGTCAAAAGTTTATACTTTGACAAAAAATGTTACTTCCTCAATCCTGCATGTTTCAATCCTTAGTGCCGTGCCATATTTTATTATTGTCAATAGTGTTGCGTTTTCTTCTTCGTTTTTTTGTTACTGGTATAAAGCACCCACATATGTGGTCCTCTCCAAGGTTTCTCATAGTCATTCACATCCCTTATGTGGGCTCTGAACCGAGGATGTCCTTGTGGCTTGTGCAGCCCTTTGAGACACTTGTGATTTAGGGCTATATAAATAAACATTGATTGATTGATTGATTAATTAAAAAAAAAAACTTTTCACATTGTCTTTATGGGGTATTGTCTGTAGAATTTTAAGGATACAAATTAATTTATTTGATTTTGGAATAAGGCTGTAACATAAGAAAATGTGGAAAAAATGAAGCGCTGTGAATAATTTCCGAATGTACTGTATCTTATACCAGTGGTCCCCAACCACCGGTCCGGGGACCGGTACCGGTCCGTGATGCATTTGATACCGCACAGAGACGTTAAATAATTTATAACCGACCGCAATTTCTCCTACTTAACTTTTGCCAGTCCCACCAGACACACCAAAAAGCTTGTTAATAGATGTATTATAAAACTCCTAAATGGAAGTTGGCATTTGTTACATATTTGTTACATGGGATAATGCACATTAATAAACATATAAAATGTAAAGGTGCCAAATCGTAGCCAAAAGCTAGGTTCCATCTGCGGTCCGCGGCAGGTTGATGACTTAAGATCAGGGCATACATCCATCCATCAATCTTCTTCCGCTTATCCGAGGTAGGGTCGCGGGGGCAGAAGCCTAAGCAGGGAAGCCCAGACTTTCCTCTCCCCAGCCACTTCGTCCAGCTCCTCCCGGGGGATCCCGAGGCGTTCCCAGGCCAGCCGGGAGACATAGTCTTCCCAACATGTCCTGGGTCTTTCCCGTGGCCTCCTACCGGTTGGACGTGCCCTAAACACCTCCCGAGGGAGGCGTTCGGGTGGCATCCTGACCAGATGCCCGAACAACCTCATCTGGCTCCTCTTGATGTGGAGGAGCAGCGGCTTTACTTTGAGCTCCCCCCGGATGACAGAGCTTCTCACCCTATCTCTAAGGGAGAGCCCCGCCACCCGGCGGAGGAAACTCATTTCGGCCGCCTGTACCCGTGATCTTGTCCTTTCGGTCATAACCCAAAGCTCATGACCATAGGTGAGGATGGGAACGTAGATCGACCGGTAAATTGAGAGCTTTGCCTTCCGGCTCAGCTACTTCTTCACCACAACGGATCGATACAGCGTCTGCATTACTGAAGACGCCGCACCGATCCGCCTGTCGATCTCACGATCCACTTTTCCCTCACTCGTGAACAAGACTCCTAGGTACTTGAACTCCTCCACTTGGGGCAGGGTCTCCTCCCCAACCCGGAGATGGCACTCCCACCCTTTTCCGGGCAAGAACCATGGACTCGGACTTGGAGGTGCTGATTCTCATCCCAGTCGCTTCACACTCTGCTGCGAACCGATCCAGTGAGAGCTGAAGATCCTGGCCAGATGAAGCCATCAGGACCACTTCTTCTGCAAAAAGCAGAGACCTAATCCTGCAGCCACCAAACCAGGTCCCCTCAACGCCTTGACTGCGCCTAGAAATTCTGTCCATAAAAGTTATGAACAGAATCAGTGACAAAGGGCAGCCTTGGCAGAGTCCAACCCTCACTGGAAACGTGTCCGACTTACTGCCGGCAATGCGGACCAAGCTCTGACACTGATCGTACAGGGAGTGGACAGCCACAATCAGAGAGTCTGATACCCCATACTCTCTGAGCACTCCCCACAGGACCTCCCGAGGGACACGGTCAAATGCCTTCTCCAAGTCCACAAAGCACATGTAGACTGGTTGGGCAAACTCCCATGCACCCTCAAGGACCCTGCCGAGAGTATAGAGCTGGTCCACAGTTCCACGACCAGGACGAAAACCACACTGTTCCTCCTGAATCTGAGGTTCGACTATCCAGCGTAGCCTCCTCTCCAGTACACCTGAATAGACCTTACCGGGAAGGCAGATCAGGGCAGATCAGGAATAAAGTGACCATAGTAGTTAATTGATGGAGAAGTGCTTAATTGTTGCATATAATAATTGTGCTGAATACCCATCTCCTTTGGCCTAGTAAGTTAAAGTCCTGGTATTATTGCTAATCGTCCTATTACATAAGTAGTTAGCAATAACGGATGTGTTTGCGCATGTAAAATTGGACCAAAAAAGCTAACATTAGTGTATTTATGTATGAAATATTGCACAAAATATGAATACATAACTTTTAGAAACCTATTGGAGCTAATGTCAAGTATTTCTAACTTTCTTATATTGTATATCCATGCTCTTGTTCTCAAATGTGATTCATCACCTGCAACCCATCAGATACTAAAGCCAAAACAAAGCCTACTACTAGCAACAATTAGCAAAAAACAAAAGTCTAAGGAGAGTTTTTTTGCAAAGGGAACAGGCCAGGGGCTCCCACTAATTGAACGTTATGGTGAGTTTTTTCATGTATTAATTTTTCATGCACTTATTTGCTATATCTATCTGCCGCACGTGGAAGGCTGGTCCGTGAAAATAATGCCTACATTAAACCGGTCCCTGGTGCAAAAAAGGTTGGGAACCCCTGTCTTATACTATTGTGCAAAGTATTACTAATTTTTCCCGTAAAAGACCGTTCTAAATTTTCAATCATTTGGCAAGAACCCTGGAGAATAGGGATGTCCGATAATGGCTTTTTGCCGATATCCGAGATTCCGATATTGACCAAACCCTTAATTACCGATATCAACCGAAACCGATATCAACCGATATATACAGTCGTGGAATTAACACATTATTATGCCTAATTTGGACAACCAGGTATGGTGAAGATAAGGTCCCTTTTAAAAAATAAAATAAGTAATAAAATAAGATAAAATAAGATAAATAAATGTAAAAAAAAATATTTAATAAAAAGAAAGTAAAACAATATAAAAACAGTTACATAGAAACTAGTAATTAATGAAAATGAGTAAAATTAACTGTTAAAGGTTAGTACTATTAGTGGACTGTATCCCTTGCAGACTGTATTGATATATATTGATATATAATGTAGGAACCAGAATATTAATAACAAAAAGAAACAACCCTTTTGTGTGAATGAGTGTGAATGAGTGTAAATGGGGGAGGAAGGTTTTTTGGGTTGGTGTATTAATTGTAAGTGTATCTTGTGTTTTTATGTTGATTTAATACAACAACAACAAATAAAATAATAAAAAAAACAAAAAAAAAAAACGATACCGATAATAAAAAAAACGATACTGATAATTTCCGATATTACATTTTAAAGCATTTATCGGCCGATATTATCGGACACCTCTACTGGAGAACCTTGAAGAACCCTGCACTAGAGTGATACAGTGCAACATAAATAATGGACTAATCAATATGCACACCCATCCATCTATATTAAACAAATACAGTACGGTGAATATACATGACAGTAAAAAGGTTGTATACGCCGACTAATGGGAATGTGGTGCTTGCTGTAAAAGTAAAAAATAGATAAAGCTGATAAAAATCATGTGTGCTGCTATAGCATGACTGCAAGCAAGCAAATCTAATTTAAAAACAGTAAACACATGCAAAGTCTAGCGTAAAGACACAGGAAGGAGTAAACATTTATTGATCGTGTTGTGTGTGCCGTTTTTACCTGAGACATCCCGTAGCATTGCGCAGCACCTGCGAAGTATGAAGCTGGAGCTTGCGGTCGTCATGGTGACTGGGGGAGGAGTCCCAGTTTGAATGGGGGATGATGACACTGTTGGTCAGAACAGCCAGGGCATCTTGGATGATTGGCATCTTCAGTGCGTCACATGACGACAGGTTCCAAAGCACGCCTGCACACAAAAATAGTTTTTAATTTATTCATGAAAATGACTCATTCCAACCAGAAAATTGGTTCATTTCGTTTAAATAGCTGCCTTTTAAAGCTTACTCGGGGTTCAGGCTCACGAGGAAAGGGCAGAACTTTTCAACTCACTTCTGCCGCCATGACATTTAGAAACACATGTTTCAAGGAATTTTAAACAGGTGCCGGCATTAACCTCTCACAGGAAACGTGGTTGATTGAACCTTTTAAGGACGGAAGTTGGAGCGCGACACTGTTGACGGATTCGAAAACTAAAATGCCAAAAATATAAAAAATTGCAGCATATTTTAAAAAAAAGTTGTGATGTTTCAAGGCATTTGTTTTTCAAAACACTGAAAAAAATTTAGATTTTATGAATTTGATATCAATAAGTCTTCCTTGTAACCTTAACCTCATTAAAAATACCACACACTTAAAAGTACAAACTAGAAGGCAGTCATACTCAAAGCTCATTGTCAAATTACTGAACTGAAAATTACAGAGAGAAACACCACCAAAGGCTTCTTTGTTGTCTGCTGTCTACTCTGTTGTCCAAAAGTTGCAGACATTCTCTGTGTATGTTTTACGCTTGAAACATGTTTTTCCATCCTAAACATTCATTTATGTTCCGACACGTTAAGAGCGTATGTAAACTGTTGAGAGCAATCTATTGCGGTGAATAGTTTAAAATTATATACATTTATATAAATTATAAACGATAAGGGATTATCGTCACACTTCAACTTCTCTAACATGTAAATGCTGCTTCTTTACTAGGTCGGCATTGCAAATGAGAATATCTTTTTTAATTGCTATACCCTGGATAAATGAGGGTTGAATAAATAGATAAATACATGTAAACCAGGATGTCAATGTTTATATACTTTAAACCAGAAAGTTTAGCGCTGTATACAGGAACAGGAAGCAGATCTAAGCCATGCTGGAGGATGCCAACTTTGTCGTTTGAGAGAAAAAAAATAAAATAAAATAAAATAAAAGAGTTGAAATATCGGTACACGTTGTTGTTCCTGCTTCTTCTCCACAAGGACCAAACACAAGTTTTGGCTGGCCGCCAGTCAAGGATGTACCCCGCCTATCGCCCGAGTCAGCTGGGATAGGCTGCAGCTTTGAGGATAAGTGGTATAAAAAATGTAGGGATGGATTAAATACTTTTTAATTAGTTAATACATACTAATATGTTGATCATTTACATAGTTTTTGAATTGGTTTGCTATCTTCAGACCTTACAATAACTAGATGATTATTATACAATCGAAAGACTCCAAACCACACAAGTGGACCTGGAAAAAATTGTCTCCAAAAGTCAAATGAAGATTTGCATATTTGGCCATTATGCATGGTGTTTAGTTATTAAAGGCTAAAAAAAAATGCTGTGCATATTTGCAGGAACACAATGTTGTTTTCAGTTATGGGGTGGATACAATTGGCTTGAGTACAGGGAGGCGTGGCTTGAAGGGATTAGATCCATGTTTTGGGGTAACATGAATACATGGGTGGGAAACCAAATTGTTCAATAAGTTATTTTATGCACAAAATAACCAAATCAACATTAAAAAAATCACAAAACAAAACTATGATTACTTTCTTTTAAGATTGCGTGATTATTTGGTTTAAGTCCTCTAAAACAAAAGGCATGGATGCGAGCCATTGCGCCAGCTGGGATGTTCATGCCACAAAAGTGTTATGTCAACAACATCGCCGCCTTGAAGTGAAGCACACGTGTCTTTTTCCATCCATCCATCCATTTTTCTACCGCTTAATCCCTTCGGGGTCGCGGGGAGCGCTGGAGCCTATCTCAGCTACAATCGGGCGGAAGGCGGGGTACACCCTGGACAAGTCGCCACCTCATCACAGGGCCAACACAGATAGACAGACAACATTTACACTCACATTCACACACTAGGGCCATTTTCTTTTCCTTGCTTGTGATTTGTATTGCCGTGTGGAGGGCAACTCTTCTGTCCACCTGCATCCAACTGCCCGTCGGCACATTTAACTGTTGATTGGTCAGCTGCTGCACGCTGTCAATCATAGCGGTGGTAGCGCAGTGTCACGTTAGCAAGGAGCGGCGGCCAATCAGCAAGCTTGTGGGCGGTCTAAAGCTTGGAAACAAACTTCATCTCGAGTGGCCGCTTTCTGCTTGGCGAGAGTGCTTGGCTCGTCTCCATTCAATGGAGTGTAACATTATTTTTGGAGGGTAGAAAGTGCAGGTGATGTGTCCCCACCCCCAAATTATGTCCCTGCATACTTATCAACATTTCAGCTTTTTCTTATTACAGTATGTCTGTTGGCCAATTTTATGCAGTTTTCTTGTTTTCAATGTTTATTTTTATCATAATCTGCATCCATTGTGTCCTTGAGCAAGACACTTCACCCCTTGCTCCTGATGGCTGCTGGTTAGCGCGTTGCATGGCAGCTCCCGCCATCAGTGTGTGAATGTGTGTGTGAATGGGTAAATGTGGAAATACTGTCAAAGCGCTTTGAGTACCTTGAAGGTAGAAAAGCGCTATACAAGTATAACCCATTTATTATTTATTTATTATGACAGTTTATTGGTTTTTGTGTTGTTTTCCTGTGTTTAGTGTTTCTTCCTGTCTTTTTGGTTATGTCTTGCAGTAACTTCACAACTGTTCTGAGCGCTATTCTTCACACTTGATGTTTAATAGTGTTAAGGGGACTCGCCTGCCTCTGATCACTAATCAGGAGGGTTTATTGGTTTGTGTCGCCTTCCTTGCAACACTGGTTTGTTTGTCTATTGTGACGAACGTTTATGGTGTGCTTTTTTGTTTTTTTTTGCTCATTAAACCTTTTTAACTGCACATAGCTTCCTGTCTCTGCATCATGGGGTCACGCCAACTACAGCCATAGGAGCTCCTGACAATTTGGCCTCTAAAAAAATAGCCAGGAGCCACATGTGAACACTGGTGTGCACTTTGGACAGCACAAGCTTACTTACATGTATTTCACGTTGATGACTCATGACTGCTGCGCCAGGTCCACTACTAACCACATTGTGAAGTATGCAGACGACACGACAGTAGTGGGCCTCATCCGTGACAACAACGACATGAACTACAGGGAGTAGGTGAAACATCTGGTTGACTGGTGCAGAACCAACAACCTGGTCCTGAATGTCAACAAGACCAAGGAGATCATTGTTGACTTCAGGAAGCACCAGTCCAGCCACGCTCCACTCTACATCAACAGCACAGCGGTGGAGATAGTAAGCAGCACCAAGTTCCTGGGGGTGCAGATAACTGACAATATAACCTGGTCCCTACACACCGGAGCTCTTGTAAAAAGAGCTCAGCAGCGCATGCACGTCGGATGAAAAGAGCACAGCTCCCTCCCCCCATTCTCAGCACATTCTACAGAGGCACTATAGAGAGCCTGCTGACCAACAGCATCTCTGTCTGGACTGGAGCCTGCAATGCCTCAGACTGGAAGTCTCTCCAGAGAGTGGGGAGGACGGCGGAAAAGATCATCAGGACTCCTCTTCCTCCTATCCAGGAGATCGCAAAAAGCCGCTGCCTGACCAGGGCTCAGAAAATCTGCAAAGACTCCTCCCACCCCCACCAAGGACTGTTTTCACTGCTAGACTCTAGAAAGAGGTTCTGCAGCCTCCGAAGCAGAACCTCCAGGTTCTGTAACAGCTTCTTCCTTCAGGCCATAAGACTCTTGAACGCATCATAATTAAATTATTCCCTCAACTCACCCCAAAATGGATTAACTCGCTGGAATAAAAAAGACAATATAACATACATCCATAAACGTGGACGCATGTGAAAACGTGCAATATATTTATCTGTACAGTAATCTATTTATTTATTCATGTATATTTATATATATTTATTTATTTTATATATATATTATATATATTATTTATATATATTTATTTATTTATATATGCACCTTATTGCTTTTTTATCCTGCACTACCATGAGCTTATGTAACGAAATTTCGTTCTTATCTGTGTTGTAAAGTTCAAATTTGAATGACAATAAAAAGGAAGTCAAAGTCATTCCATTGGGAAGGCGAAATGACAGAAGACTGTCTCCATGCCAGGTTTTGTTTTCTTTTGCTTAATATGACTCCCACTAGTCGAAGGCTGGGCTTCGCGTTTTTGGAGTTGCTCTGCACGGTTCCATACCTAACCTTTCAGGGCAATGCATACTCCCCAGGTTTGTCAATGTACCCTGCATGTCTGTATATCCGCTATTCCGGAGAATACTTTGTCTTTCGTTTATTTGATCAGCGAGTAAATGAATGGGGCGAGAAACACTTCCTTCACTTGTAGCCTTGTATTGCATATATTTTTTATTTATCTTGACTCTTTGGAACTCAATTGTCACGTGGGGGGGTCGCAGCTCACTGCAGGGTCGTTCTCCCGGAATGCAGAACGGACAACTCCGGACAAAGCGTGAAGGTAGGAGTATGATTTATTGTCATAAATCATAGCTTAAACCAAAAACAGGAAACAAGCAAAAGGAAAGTGTGCCGTTCGCACGAGAACCTAAAGAACCACAACTTAGCACTGGAATCATGACCTAGAAAACTTACTAGCTGTGGCATGAACAAACAAATCTGACGTGGACCAGGCATGAAGCGAACAATGATGCCAGGCCGACTGACTGGCAAAGGCAGGCTTAAATAATGCCTCTGATTAGAGACAGGTGAGCGTCCCGAACACCAGAGGCAGGTGAAAACAATAAGTAACCATGGTAACAAACAAGGGTGCACAAAAACAGGAACTAAGGGAGTCCAAAACTAACAGAACATAACAAAAACATGATCCGGACCACGGATCATGACATCAATGAGAATAAAAACACAAAAAAGTTGTATGTTGCCATATGAAATTTGGGCCTTGTTCACACTGCCGGTCAATACCGATTTTTTTGTCTGACCTGTATCAAATGTTTTCTTGTCCGTGTGAATAGTGCAATTTCAGAATTTTTAATATCCGTCCCAGGTCTCTTTCGCATGTGGATATAAATCGAATATACATGTGAAGCGTCCTTAATGTGAACACTCCCGCGCTCAGGTCGCATTCATCCGACCAGAACGTCATCAAAAAGCGAAAAGCATTGTAATTATTCACCAAAATAGACGGTTACAAAATAAATAGTTGACAAATGAGCAAAAAACAGGTAAAAATACAAACCCCAAAACCAGTGAAGTTGGCACATTGTGTAAATTGTAAATAAAAACAGAATACATCCATCCATCCATTCATTTTCTACCGCTTGTCGCTTTCGGGATCACAGGGGGTCGCTGGAGCCTATCTCAGCTGCATTCGGGTGGAAGGCGGGGTACACCCTGGACAACTCGCCACCTCATCGCAGGACCAACACAGATAGACAGACAACATTCACACTCACATTCACACACTAGGGCCAATTTAGTGTTGCCAATCAAACTATCCCCAGGTGCATGTTTTTTGGAGGTGGGAGGAAGCCGGAGTACCCGGAGGGACCCCACGCAGTCACGGGGAGAACATGCAAACTCCACACAGAAAGATCCCGAGCCCGGGATTGAACTCAGGACCTTCATATTGTGAGGCACACGCACTAACCCTTTTGCCAATGATTTGCTAATCATTTTCAACCTATATTCAACTGAATAGACTGCAAAGACAAGATACTTAACGTTCGAACTGGAAAACTTTGTTATTTTTTTCAAATATTAGCTCATTTGGAATTTGATGCCTGCAACATGTTTCAAAAAAGCTGGCACAAGTGTCAAAAAAGACTGAGAAAGTTGCTCATCCAACACTTATTTGGAACATCCCACAGGTGAAGAGGCTAATTGGGAACAGGAGGGTGCTATGATTGGGTATAAAAGCAGCTTCCATGAAATGCTCAGTGATTCACAAACAAGGATGGGGCGACGGTCACCACTTTGTGAACAAATGCCGAACAGTTTAAGAACAACATTTCTCAACCAGCTATTGCAAGGAATTTAGGGATTTCACCATCTACCGTCCGCAATATCATCAAAATAATTGCATCTGAAAAGCTTGAAAAATTGGTCTCAGTTCCCAAACGTTTACTGAGTGTTGTTAAAAGGAAAGGCCATGTAACACAGTGGTAAAAATGCCCCTGTGACAACTTTTTTGCAAGGTGTTGCTGCCATTAAATTCTAAGTTAATGGTTATTTGCAAAACAAGTTTCTCAGTTCGAACATTAAATATCTTGTCTTTGCAGTGTATTCAATTGAATATAAGTTGAAAAGGATTTGCAAATCATTGTATTCTGTTTTTATTTACGAATTACACAATGTGCCAATTTTACTGGTTTTGGGGTTTGTAATATGTTTCAGGAACTCACATGTAAGCTTTAACACTCCTGTCTTCGACTGCTCGCCCACACACACGCTCTTCAAGCAGAAATCGAAGCAAAATATCCCGTCAAACTGTCAGAGCCAAAATACTTGTCTTCTCCCTGCTTAATCTTTTATGCGCAATCATTTGGTTCAGAAAATGTTGACTTTGATTGCACAAAATCCTTGACCTGGCCACAAATGCACCAGTACTGAGACCAACGAGAGTGGAAGCCATGTTTAGTAAACATGGCAATGCATGCGATGTCATGATGTCATGTCCGTGTGCGGGTCAGATTGCATTCACATTAGAAATCAAATTTTTTTTGTAATGTGAAAGTCCACTAAAAAGACCTGATGTGACAAAACAAATCCGAATTGGACATCTGAAACTGCATTGTGAACTTAGCCTTCGGATGTCTTTTCAGCCATCTTGAATTTAAAATGTGATGTGGTATATGCTTCCTCCACCACTAATTGACAGAATATTGTCCTCATAAGTGCAAACCAGGGTCTTGTAGAGAAAAATGTTGTATATTGGTCTACACAACCAAAAATGTGATGTCCACATATACTATATTGTATAAGTATTTGGCTACCTGCCTTGACTCACATATGAACTTGAAGTGCCATCCCATTTCTAACCCATAGGGTTCAATATGATGTCGGTCCACCTTTTGCAGCTATTACAGCTTCAACTCTTCTGGGAAGGCTTTCCACAAGGTTGCGGAGTGTGTTTATAGGAATGTTCGACCATTCTTCCAAAAGTGCATTGGTGAGGTCACACACTGATGTTGGTCGAGAAGGCCTGGCTCTCAGTCTCCGTTCTAATTCACCCCAAAGGTTTTTTATCGGGTTCAGGTCAAGACTCTGTGCAGGCCAGTCAAGTTAATTCACAACGGACTCTGTCATCCATGTCTTTATGGACCTTGCTTTGTGCACTGGTGCACAGTCATGCTGGAAGAGGAAGGGGCCCGCTCCAAACTGTTCCCACAAGGTTGGGAGCATGGAATTGTCTAAAATGTTTTGGTATCTTGGAGCATTCAAATTTCCTTTCACTGGAACTGAGGGGCCAAGCCCAACTCCCGAAAAACCAACCCCACACCATAATTCCTCCTCCACCAAATTTCACACTTGGCACAATGCAGTCCGAAATGTACCGTTCTCCTAGCAACCTCCAAACCCAGACTCGTCCATCAGATTGCCAAATGGAAAAGTGTCCAGACAACGTGTATCCCCTGCTCTACAGGCCAGTGGCGACGTGCTTTACACCACTGCATCCGACGCTTTCCATTGGACTTGATGTATGGCTTAGATGCAGCTGCCCGGCCATGGAAACCCATTCCATGAAGCTCTGTGTACTGTACGTGGGCTAATTGGAAGTTTGGAGCTCTGTAGCAACTGACTGTGCAGAAAGTCGGCGACCTCTTTGCACTATGCGCTTCAGCATCCGCTGACCACTCTCTGTCAGTTTACGTGGCCTACCACTTCGTGGCTGAGTTGCTGTTGTTCCCAAACTCTTCCATTTTCTTATAATAAAGCCGACAGTTGACTTTGGAATATTTAGGAGCGAGGAAATTTCACGACTGGATTTGTTGCACAGGTGGCATCCTATGACAGTTCCACGCTGGAAATCACTGAGCTCCTGAGAGCGGCCCATTCTTTCACAAATGTTTGTAGAAACAGTCTCCATGCCTAAGTGCTTGATTTTATACACCTGTGGCCGGGCCAAGTGATGAGGACACCTGATTCTGATCATTTGGATGGATGGCTAAATACTTTTGGCAATATAGTGTATGTGGACACCACATCCTAGGAGGTACCGCATGGGACTTTTGAAGTTCCGATGCATAGCACCACCTAAAAAAAGCGCCATGACTGTGATGAAACCCATAAAAAATAGATTGCTAACAAGAGGGGACACAAGAGAGAGACGCTGAGTAATGATTTAGTCAGGCAGGAACAGATTGGGACAAAAGATAAGTCCCTTTGTCATGCCACATTTTTACCAAGCTGCTATAAAGTCAGCGTGTCTCATGCATCTGTCACCAAACTCACACGTCACACATGCGAATGACAGTTTTAGAACAAGAACCCCGCAGAGAAACACATTGGGAATGCTTCATTGCAGCTATGAAATAAGTCGGAGAAGACATTTACATGCACCCCAATGTGGTCACACAGTTATTGTTGACTGAGTAAAACCTGAACACACAGACTCAACAATGTTGTGTTTAAACGTGCTACAATGAAAATCCCTACAGTTACGGGTGGAACATGACCAAGAAGTCACTAGTTATATGGTGACAACATATGTTGTTCAAACAGGTACAAAAGTGTACACAAACAAAGAGTACAGCGGCTGAAATGAATGTGTGTGGATCTGACAAATAAAAACAATGAGGGTGACAAGAATGACCTTCGCTGCGGTTTTGCACCAGTCAAGTGCTCGATCCTTTCGTGCACGTTTCCATGGCAACCTTTGGCATCAATTTGCGCTAATCGGCCCCTTGTTTGAGCCATCAAGCATGTCTTTTTCCTCGCTCTCTTGTCACGAGCGCCTGCACGAGTTAACACACTCCAGTCACTAAAAACGTCTACAAAATAGGATTAAAATTTGACGATGCAGCATTCCCTCGCCTCTTGGCGATTCACTTTAAAAACTTTTAAAAAGGGAATATAAGTATTTTTATATGAATGTGCTATAAATCTATTTGAGCGTCAAGCCGGGGAGCCGACCTGCTTCGTAACTGCAAGGATTAATTCTCTCCGTGCAGCTGCACGGAGGATTGATTTGGCTGTTTAGATCTCTAGTAACATGGAGGCTTGTCTGTGCGAATGTCGGTAGAGACACGTCCACTTTGTTTGAGATCTACAATACTTGTCACCCCAAGAATTGGAGACTAAGTTAATCGTGAGTTCTTGTAAGATTCACGTTCTTAAAATACAGCATTTTAATTTATATAGTCCTACTATGTTGTCCAAAACACTATGTGCCTAAAGCTTCTGATATACAAACCCCGTTTCCATATGAGTTGGGAAATTGTGTTATATGTAAATATAAACGGAATACAATGATTTGCAAATCATTTTCAACCCATATTCAGTTGAATATGCTACAAATACAACATATTTGATGTTCAAACTGATAAACTTTTTTTTTGTGTAAAAAATCATTAACTTTAGAATTTGATGCCAGCAACACGTGACAAAGAAGTTGGGAAAGGTGGCAATAAATACTGATAAAGTTGAGGAATGCTCATCAAACACTAACTTGGAACATCCCACAGGTGAACAGGCAAATTGGGAACAGGTGGGTGCCATGATTTGGTATAAAAGTAGATTCCATGAAATGCTCAGTCATTCACAAACAAGGATGGAGCGAGGGTCACCACTTCGTCAACAAATGCGTGAGCAAATTGTTGAACAGTTTAAGAAAAACCTTTCTCAACCAGCTACGGTCCGTAATATCATCAAAGGGTTCAGAGAATCTGGAGAAATTACTGCACGTAAGCAGCTAAGCCCGTGACCTTCGATCCCTCAGGCTGTACTGCATCAACAAGCAACATCAGTGTCTAAAGGATATCACCACATGGGCTCAGGAACACTTCAGAAACCCACTGTCAGTAACTACAGTTGGTCGCTACATCTGTAAGTGCAAGTTAAAACTCTCCTATGCAAGGCGAAAACCGTTTATCAACAACACCCAGAAACGCCGTCGGCTTTGCTAGGCCTGAGCCCATCTAAGTTGGACTGATACAAAGTGGAAAAGTGTTCTGTGGTCTGACGAGTCCACATTTCAAATTGTTTTTGGAAACTATGGACGTCGTGTCCTCTGGACCAAAGAGGAAAAGAACCATCCGGATTGTTATAGGCGCAAAGTTTAATAGCCAACATTGGTGATAGTATGGGGGTGTATTAGTGCCCAAGAAATGGGTAACTTACACATCTGTGAAGGCGCCATTAATGCTGAAAGGTACATACAGGTTTTGGAGCAACATATGTTGCCATCCAAGCAACGTTACCATGGACGCCCCTGCTTATTTCAGCAAGACAATGCCAAGCCACGTGTTACATCAACGTGGCTTCATAGTAAAAGAGTGCGGGTACTAGACTGGCCTGCCTGTAGTCCAGACCTGTCTCCCATTGAAAATGTGTGGCGCATTATGAAGCCTAAAATACTACAACGGAGACCCCCGGAGTGTTGAACAACTTAAGCTGTACATCAAGCAAGAATGGGAAAGAATTTCACCTGAGAAGCTTAAAAAATGTGTCTCCTCAGTTCCCAAACGTTTACTGAGTGTTGTTAAAAGGAAAGGCCATGTAACACAGTGGTGAACATGCCCTTTCCCAACTACTTTGGCACGTGTTGCAGCCATGAAATTCTAAGTTAATTATTATTTGCAAAAAATAAATAAAGTTTATGAGTTTGAACATCAAATATGTTGTCTTTGTAGTGCATTAAATTGAATATGGGTTGAAAACGATTTGCAAATCATTGTATTCCGTTTATATTTACATCTAACACAATTTCCCAACTCATATGGAAACAGGGTTTGTAGAATCTAAGCCCCAGAGGAAGCCGCTTACCATCGCAAAACAAAACTTAAAGCTCCTCATTGGTATGCTAAAAGAATGTAGCTTAATTACGCGAGGCTAAATGCTCATTTATCGAGTTCATTCAACATCTAAATGCATTTTGGATTGTTTTCTGCATGTTAAAATATAATCGTTCTCTAGTTAAATTGTTTTATGTTAACATTGCGGGTGCCTCGAACAGATTTTTTTGGATTTACATGATTTTTTATGAGAAAAATAGTTTCAGTTTCCATACGAATCAGTTTTCAACTGACCATTTGGAATAGATTAATAGCACTGTAGTGAAGTGTAGTGATTCAAGAATGTAGAGTCAATTTCCACACAAATTACTGTATTGACCAGAATATAAGACAACGCTAAATACAGTAAAATACTCCTTGTCGTTATCCATTTTGGGACAAATATTTGGGGCAAAAACAAAGAAAAAACAAATTGATAAAGAACTAATAAAGAATATCACATTTTAATTTGATTATCTTAAAATTTGAATTTGCACAACCTTGGAGACACTCCTTTCATTTGGGTGTCTGTTCCTCCCTCTGGTATGTCCGTGAGTGCCAGGAAGAAACACTCCCCTTTTGATTTGCATGTACCGTCTAAAAGACCACAAATAAATGGTCTTCCAAGGAAATGGAGAACTATTTCAACATAAGTGTTTTGATATAAGAGCTGTCTCTTGGATAACTGTTATGCTTTCAGCTGCAAGCATTAGTTGGTGTATCAAATGTCACAGTGAAACACGTAAGATCCGACCAAAAGATCTGGTCTTGCTTGCTCTAGCATATAAAGTAGGAAGGGGATTCATATGGCACTATTCGTTGCGGTTTACCTGACACATGAAACGTGACAAATTGGGGGGTGTCCTATAGACTTTGGCCGCCAGATGTGTTGAATATTTTAAAATGTGTTTTGTGGCAACTTTGACCACAGCGTCACTGGCTATGTAGAGTTGCATCATTTTTTAGCAGACTGCAATGTGAAATGATTAACCGCCCCTCTTCCTCTCACACGAGATCCACCCAGGAATGGGGCCATATAATTTTCTTCCCTACTGTAGCTAGAGATCAACATAACTTTGTTTCCAACCAAAGGAAGGAAGAATGTGAGTGTGCATAAGAGAGCGGAGAGTGGATTCAATTAAAAAAAGAATAAATAACTAAAGAAAGAAATATTGGAATCAAAATGATGTGCGAACGTGTCGCCAGCTTGGCAAAGCAATTTGGGCGCATCACTGCTAGCTTGCAGTCTGCTCCATACTGGAGCAGAATGAGTCTAACCCTACGGACATTTATCCATGAAAATATTTAAAAGTGGCTGATGGTGTGTTTGACGGAGAAGCAGCTCGAAGGAGATACCATAGAAACCCACTCTCCCATGTACACTATTATTACATGAATTCATAAAACTACTGTAGTTGTTAGTAGCACATTATGTTGTATTGTTTTTATATAATATTTATTATCTAAAAGTTAGATTTTCCTTTTATAAAGGCATGTTGCATGATATATTGTTCCGTTTTGAGGGTGCCAATCACCAATACAATTTTTGTTCAATGTATTTAAATTAAAGACATCAATTTTAGATACAAAAGTTTTGAGTTAAAGACCAATTAAGCTAATAAATTGAGATATTACTGTATTTTAGGGTCAATATGGTATTCAGCCAATCCCTACCAAATACAGTCCATTCTAGCCACATGTAAACTTTGTCTGTAGGTAATTAACAACTTTTTGGATCTCAATTATCAGTGAAATAATCGTATTTGCTAATGTGGTAAAACATTTTCATTATCATTTACAAAACCCAAAACCAGTGAAGTTGGCATGTTGTGTAAATCATAAATAAAAACAGAATACAATGATTTGCAGATTATTTTCTTTTCAACTTATGTTCAATTGAATAGACTGCAAGGACAATACATTTAATGTTCAAACTGAGAAACTTGTTTTTTTTTTGCAAATAATCATTAACTTAGAATTTAATGGAAGCAACACATTGCAAACAAGTTGTCACAGGGGCATTTTTACCACTGTGTTACAGGGCCTTTCCTTTTAACAACACTCAGTAAACGTTTGGCAACTGAGGAGACCAATTTTTGAAGCTTTTCAGGTGGAATTATTTCCCATTCTTGCTTGATGTACAGCTTAAGTTGATCAACAGTCCGGGGTCTCCTTTGTCGTATTTTAGGCTTCATAATGCGCCACACATTTTCAATGGGAGACAAGTCTGGACTACAGGCAGGCCAGTCTAGTACCCGCACTCTTTTACTACAAAGCCACACTGTTGGCTTGGCATTGTCCAGGGGCGTCCGTGAGAAAGACGTTGCTTTGATGGCAACATATGTTGCTCCCAAACCTGTATGTACCTTTCAGCATTAATGGTGCCTTCACAGATGTGTAAGTTACCCATGTCTTGGGCACTAATACACCCCCATACTAATACACCCACTGATGCTGGCTTTTGAACTTTGCGCCTATAACAATCCGGATGGGTCAAATGAAGAGAATAATTTCGCCACACCTAGTGTGTGTGTGACAATCATTGGTACTTTAACTTTTGTCTTTGCAGTCTATTCAATTGAATATAAGTTGAAAAGGATTTGCAAATCATTGTATTCTGTTTTTATTTACGATGTACACAATGTGCCAACTTCACTGGTTTTGGGTTTTGTATATGCAGTTGGTGTATTTGTGGTATGACTTTTGAATGCTTCTGATTGGCTAAAACGAGTGTTATAGTGCCACCTGTTGCTTTGGCACGCAAATGTAGTTTTTTTTTTATATTTTGTGTTTACTTTCGAACGCCATTGGTGTAGAAAGAGCTCTTTTTTAAACCAGAAAATAGGAGGAATGTGGCTATATATCCACAACAATGTCGCCATGGAGGGCATTGAACGGATGTAAGGACAACAAATGTAGGTCAACACTCTTGAGACACTCGAACGTGTGTTTTTTGAAAGGTTAGCGATGTCGGCGTGTGATTGCAATCAGGTTGCAGCCATAGATGGGTGCAAGCAGGCAGAGAAAAAAGAAAAGAAAAAAAACAGAGGCTGCAGTGTTTTTTGGGACAAGGACATATAGCGTCACGATGGCCAAATTCAGGTCGGTCACACACTATCGCACACACATCTGCCTGCTCAAGAAACATGGATCTACTATGCTCCACTGAGCCCACAGGACCCTTAGAGTTATGGCAGTCAGGTGACCAACAGACAATGACATCATTCTGGAGCTTTTTGTGCGTGTGTGCCAGCTAGAAAGTGTGTGTGTGTGTGTGTCTCTGTGTGTGTGTGTGTGTGTGTGTGTGCACTCCTTTATCTTGTCCTCTCTAATCCCTCTCTCTCACTCGGCTCCAGCCGGGTCCCTCCAGACACATGACAGACAGTTTCCAAGGAGCTTGGTGGTTTGGGGGAAATGTGGAGATGATTGCATGAATTCATGAATAAATGAGAGTAAGACTTGTAAAAAGGAGGGAGGGGGGACCAGGCAACCAGGCCTTTTAGGACTCAAGTGGTAATGTTTTATTAAACAGCCTTCATTACGCGGCCGCGTGTGAATTAGTTAGCCGGAGGGTCGGAACCTTCTGATGAACAGAAGTCCAAAGATGACGACTTAAACAGCAAACGTGTGCACGGAAACCCCCAAAAAGAGAATTCAAGAGAAGACACGTTAGCGTTGACAAAGTGGTTGGCGGCAGGTGGCTAACTTGAACCTTGTGATATTTCAGCGCTTTTAGAGTTTGGATTATAATTCAGAACAAATGTGGTCCACACCAAAAATTACAATTTAAAGGCCTACTGAAACCCACTACTACCGACCACGCAGTCTGATAGTTTATATTATCAATGATGAAATCTTAACATTGCAACACATGCCAATACGGCCGGGTTAGTTTACTAAAGTGCAATTTTAAATTTCGCGCGAAATATCCTGCTGAAAACGTCTCGGTATAATTACGTCAGCGCGTGACGTCACGGATTGTAGAGGACATTTTGGGACAGCATGGTGGCCAGCTATTAAGTCGTCTGTTTTCATCGCAAAATTCCACAGTATTCTGGACATCTGTGTTGGTGAATCTTTTGCAATTTGTTCAATGAACAATGGAGACAGCAAAGAAGAAAGCTGTAGGTGGGAAGCGGTGTATTGCGGGCGGCTGCAGCAACACAAACACTGCCGGTGTTTCATTGTTTACATTACCGAAAGATGACAGTCAAGCTTCCTTTGATCGCTTGCCCGTACGTGCGTGCCGCAATGTGCATGTCACGTATGTAACTTTGGGATTGAGTGTGTTGTGCAGGTGTTTGAGTTGTATTGGCGGGTTATATGGACGGGAGGGGGGAGGTGTTTGTTATGCGGGATTAATTTGTGGCATATTAAATATAAGCCTGGTTGTGTTGTGGCTAATAAGAGTATATATATGTCTTGTGTTTATTTACTGTTTTAGTCATTCCCAGCTGAATATCAGGTCCCACCCGCCTCTCACAGCATCTTCCCTATCTGAATCGCTCCCACTGCCCTCTAGTCCTTCACTCTCACTTTCCTCATCCACGAATCTTTCATCCTCGCTCAAATTAATGGAGAAATCGTCGCTTTCTCGGTCCGAATCGCTCTGGCGGCTGGTGGCCATGATTGTAAACAATGTGCAGATGTGAGGAGCTCCACAACCTGTGACGTCACGCGCATATCGTCTGCTACTTCCGGTACAGGCAAGGCTTTTTTATCAGCGACCAAAAGTTGCGAACTTTATCGTCGATGTTCTCTACTAAATCCTTTCAGCAAAAATATGGCAATATCGCGAAATGATCAAGTATGACACATAGAATGGACCTACTATCCGCATTTAAATAACAAAATTGCATTTCAGTAGGCCTTTAACATCTTTATAATTTATATTTAATTGATTGTGTTGCTGATATTGTACTGAACAGCCAGAACCTGTCTAATTACCTTACATGTTAGTATAATTACACTTTAGCGTCACTGGTACATTTCTGTGCGTGCATCACAATAAATACAATGAAGTCAATTAATTAGTTATTCTTTTTGCGCTCGCAATACGAAGGTTTAAACAGCAAGATTGTTTGGCTTTAAAGGCGTATTTCCGCCCAAAATACTGGTTGTCGTTATTATTACAGATTTCTTCTTTGCAGTCATTGGTACCCTCCTGTGCTTGCATCACAACAAACAAATATAAGCCAGTTAATTAATTGATGCTTTTAGCTCACAATATGAAGATGGTTTGAATTTCCGGTTTGTTTAGCTTTTGAGATTCCTTCTTTGCAATCATAGGTGGCCTTCTGTTCTTGCATCACAACAAACAAATAGAAGCCAATTAATTATTTAGACAATACTTTTTGAGCTCATTATACTTCAGCTTGAACTGCAAGTCTGTTTGTCTTTTAAGGCATTTCTCATTAAAAATTACTGGTTATTTTGACACGTCTTATTTGATATAATTAGTGCACTTATGTGCTTCCATTACAATAAACACATATACGTGAATTAACATGATGATGATTTGAACTGCAAGTTATATATTTTGAGACATATTTTTCCAGAAATTACTGGTTTTGTGGTTATAAGTACACTTTTCCTCTTTGCCATCATTGGTACCTTTCTGCACTAAGATCACAATAAACACAAATAACCCAACAAAAAAGCACTTGAATTAATTAGTTAATCATTTTTGAGCTGACTTCTCACAACATGGTTTGAACTGCAAGTTGGTTTTGACTTTTAAGCAGCGGTGGGCCGTCAGGGCCAGCAAGGCCATCTCTGCTGGCTTAGAAATCATGATCATAATTAAAGATAAAAGTTATTTTTAATTTACTTTCACTAAATATCTAAAATTATTCATATTCTCTTCATGTCATATTATGCTCCTTCCAGTGGTGTGGTTTTTAGGTTAGAGTTTTTATCCAATCCGAATTCAGCTAGTTTATGTTGCCATGCTGTACGAAATCTGCACGAAGCCTTCAGAATCAACAATGCGGACGTCTGTGCACTGTAGGTGAACCGGCACATACAGTTGATAGATAATTGCGATAGCCAATCAGATCACGAGTTGTTGAACATGATTGAATACTCACTGATTTGAGCTGCGGCGGTGATATGTAGATCAGCAGAGCCACACCCGGGACCGTTAGCGGATGAATTTGAGAACACAGAGTTGAGAGACAGTTGCAATAGCCAATCAGATCACAAGTTATTGATAGTAGTCTATTTAGGTAGTCTGATGGTACCAAACTGTGATTGGATACTCACTTGTCATTCCAAAGTGAGTATCCAATCCATACTTGCCAACCCTCCCGAATTTTCCGGGAGACTCCCGAAATTCAGCGCCTCTCCCGAAAACCTCCCGGGACAAATATTCTCCCGAAAATCTCCCGATTTTCAGCTGGAGCTGGAGGCCATGCCCCCTCCAGCTCCATGCAGACCTGAGTGAGGACAGCCTGTTTTCAAGTCCACTTTCCCACTATATAAACAGCGTCCCTGCCCAATCACGTTGTAACATCTACGGCTTTTAGAGAGTGCACAACTGCGCACACAACAAGAAGACGATGCAGAAGAACGAGGAAAATACAGCCATGGCGACGCCGACAACGAGTAAGATGAAGAAATACGCTTGTAAGTTCCAAGCCGCAGCTGCGATTGGACCTGGATAGCCTCCGGGAAGAAGTAGTGGAGTACCAAGTGCTTGGCAGTGAAGATCTTCCTCAGGAAGCAAGGATTGACCGGTTTTGGGCCATACTAGGGAGAGATGGAAGTTTCCAGACTCTAGTGCATGTGATGAAAGCACTTTTGTGTGTGCCACACAGCAATGCATCATCAGAGAGGGTGTTCAGCATGGTTAGAAAAATAGTGACAGAGAATAGAACAAGGATGGACAATTCAACCCTTAACTCAACAATGAGTAGATGAGCGTTGTGTTATGTGTGTGTATATGTGTAAATAAATGAACACTGAAAATCAAGTATTTCTTTTATTATATATATATATATATATATATATATATATATATATATATATATATATATATATATATATATATATATATATATATATATATAATAAAATAAATATATATATAAAGCGAGAATTCACTGAAAGTCAAGTATTTCTTATATATATATATATGAAATACTTGACTTGGTGAATTCTAGCTGTAAATATACTCCTCCCCTCTTAACCACGCCCCAACCACGCCCCCCGCCCCCAACCACGCCCCCGGTCACGCCCCCCACCTCCCGAAATCGGAGGTCTCAAGGTTGGCAAGTATGATCCAATCACAAGTTGCAATTTACTGAAGCCGGAAGTGTTGCGCCATAGCCAGCAGAAAAATCAATCAATCAATCAATCAATGTTTATTTATATAGCCCTAAATCACGAGTGTCTCAAAGGGCTGCACAAGCCACAACGATATAATCCCTGATACTCACTTATTTATTAACTCACAAAGAAGGAGAACAAAACGTTTATTAGGTGGCAGATATACATTTGCAAGGCCATTTTCAAGAAGGATATTTAAAGTGAAACTACATCTTGTGAAACGATGTCGGCCAACCCCGGAAGCCAGCTCAGCTGTCCCGGCGATGAAATGGGGAAATGCCATTTCCACTTGAATCAACCAACTACAAGCGGTACCACTGGCTTATACGGCATCAAATGGGTTCTACAAATTGTGAGTTCAAATATATTATTTCTTTATTTTTTTCACTTTTAATATGCTTTTTGCAATTTTAGTTTTGACAGTACCACATAAGATATGTTTTAATTGCTGATGCGGGTCTATTGATTTTTAAATGCGCCAGAAAATAACCCTTTTTGTACACTGTTGAGGTGGTTCAATGCACAGTAAGGCGTACATGTGTTTCTGTATAGTATTTCTCCAGCAATGGTCATGTGGTGACATAAATTATGGTATTTTGCGAGATAATCATTGAAGTCGTACATCACTGAAGGCCTAGGTGGGAAACGCATGGCCCGCCACTGCTTTTAAGGCATTTTTTTTTTTTTTTTACAGCAATGCTCTCTAAATGCACACGTTCTTTATCAGGAGAAAAAAATATTACCAATTCAAATTCAACAGCAAGGACCACTTCCAAGGGAAAGGATCAAACGACTCATTTGGAGCAGCACAAAAGTATACACCATGATAAGCATCCCATTTCTGCTGATGTCTGCATTTTATCTTTAGGATTCAAGTAGTACATTCAACGAAGGATTAATTGAAAATTGATTAAAATGAATACAGTTCCATTTGGTATCTGCAGTGCACCAAGGGTTCCATTTGTTCATGGACATTGCAACTAAAACAAACCACTTAAGGGAAGCAGTGCCATTTGTGACAAGTAAGTCATTTACTATTTGATGGTTGAAGCTGGTAGTTTGAAAATATTTCCAAAAGTGCTGCCCTCACCCTTCATTTCTCGACGTGTTCAAAGCAAAACAGATCCAAGGCTAAAGCAATACGTTACGGTCCAGCACTTCAAGGTGAGCATGGATAGCATCTCCTATTGACACCCAGAGCCTCAGCATCGACCATACTTTGACTGACAGGCTGGAAGTGTCCACTTCCGACTATCTCTCCCGCACGAAGCCCCGGGAAGCCATTAAAGCTTGTCTATATTTAAACTTCAGAAGGGACACAGCGATACAGTAAAAATAAAAGTTTCCTGTCTCATTTCCCAGGCCTATGAAGCTGCTTTAATCACAGAATAGGGATTCAATAACAACAAGGACGGAGTCTTGTTGCTTGTGAGTCAAGCACATGTCTGCCATTTGTGCATGTTTGTATCTGACATTGGTGCTGATGAATGTCTGATGGACCAATTCACTTTTGCTAATTAGCAACTCACCTATTAGTAATGAGGGTTAAGCTTTAAAGCGCAGCATTTGGTGCTAAAAGAAATTGAATTTCTTACTAATTTCAGCATTAAGAAGTTATTTCTTTTAAAAATAGCACTTACATTAAACATGTGCATAAGGAAATGCAAAGAAATGTCATAATTTAATAATGCAACATAAGGCTTTTTTCACTGCAGTTCCACCTGCTAAAAGTGGTTGGTGACTTCCCTACATCTGTATGGGTTCTCCCTAGGCATGCCTGGAAAAATCTCTATTTCAAAACATGGGACATTTATTGGAAAAATAATAACTGCGTAATCATCGTCCTTTGAGCAGTACTGCGTACAACTAACCGTGGTTTAATGCCTTGCTTTTATTTTGCAAACCTGATTTTTTACAGGTTGTAGGATGTGTTATGCCAACGTACATACAAATACAAATAACAGTAGAAATGAACAAATTAAAAAGATGGTTCGACAAAAACAGACTATCATCGAATCTCAGTAAAACTAAAATAATGCTATTTGGTAACAGTAGAAGAGAAAGTCAAACACAAATACAAAGAGACGGAGTAGAAATTGAAATAATAAATCAAATAAATGTTTTGCTTGTAATAATAGATGATCAAATGAACTTGAACTCTCATATACAAATATACAACATAAGGTGGTAAGAAATATTTCTATAATGAATAAAGCAAAATATGTTCTTGACCAAAAATCACTTAATATTCTCTACTGCTCACTAGTGTTACCATATATAGCAACTACCAACCACATTTTGAAGTATGCGGACGACACGACAGTAGTGGGCCTCATCCGTGACAACGACGACATGGACTACAGGGAAGAGGTGAAACATCTGGTTGACTGGTGCAGAACCAACAACCTGGTCCTGAATGTCAACAAGACCAAGGAGATCATCGTTGACTTCAGGAAGCACCAGTCCAGCCACGCTCCATTCTACATCAACGGCACAGCGGTGGAGAAAGTAAGCAGCACCAAGTTCCTGGGGGTGCAGATAACTGACAATATAACCTGGTCCCTACACACCGGAGCTCTTGTAAAAAGAGCTCAGCAGCGCATGCACGTCGGATGAAAAGAGCACAGCTCCCTCCCCCCATTCTCACCACATTCTACAGAGGCACTATAGAGAGCCTGCTGACCAACAGCATCTCTGTCTGGACTGGAGCCTGCAAAGCCTTAGACTGGAAGTCTCTCCAGAGAGTGGTGAGGATGGCGGAAAAGATCATCAGGACTCCTCTTCCTCCTATCCAGGAGATCGCAAAAAGCCGCTGCCTGACCAGGGCTCAGAAAATCTGCAAAGACTCCTCCCACCCCCACCAAGGACTGTTTTCACTGCTGGACTCTAGAAAGAGGTTCCGCAGCCTCCGAGGCAGAACCTCCAGGTTCTGAAACAGCTTCTTCCCTCAAGCCGTAAGACTCTTGAACGCATCATAATTAAATTAAATTATCCCCTCAACTTCCTCCAAAATGGATTAACTCGCTGGAATAAAAAAGACAATATAACATACATCCATAAACGTGGACGCATGTGAACAAGTGCAATATATTTATCTGTACAGTAATCTATTTATTTATATATATTTATTTATTTTATATATATATATAATTTATATATATTTATTTATTTATATATGCGCCTTATTGCTTTTTTATCCTGCACTACCATGAGCTTATGTAACGAAATGTCGTTCTTATCTGTGCTGTAAAGTTCAAATTTGAATGACAATAAAAAGGAAGTCTAAGTCTATCTGAGTTATTGTGCAGAAATATGGGGAAATAATTACAAAATTACATTTCATTCACTAACGGTTTTACAAAAAAGATCAGTTAGAATAATACGCAATGTTGGACACAGAGAACATACAAACACATTATTTATTAAATCAAAAATATTGAAATTCAATGATTTGGTGCATTTGCAAACAGCTAAAATTATGCACAAAGCAAACTATAACCTGCTACCCAAGAATGTACAACAATTCTTCTCAACAAAAGAGCAGAAATATAACCTTAGAAAAAAATCTAACCTAAAATATATGTAAGCACACGCAACACTTAAAACATTTCGCATATCAGTTTGTGGAATGAAATTATGTAATGGATTAAGTAAAGAAATCGAACAATATACTAATATGATCCAATTTAAGAGACTGTTCAAACTAAAAGTGTTTACAAAGTACAAAAAAGGCAAACGTCATAAATGTATTGAAAATGAAATATTATCCATCTCATTAAGTGAATCATAACTGATTTAACTACTCATGAGAAGAACTGATGTATTTAGAACACATTGATGTAGATTGTGTACAAATTGAGAACATGAATGTGTTAGTAATTGCTATGAAGTAAAACAGGGGGGGGGGGTTAGATATGCCTTGCTTCTTCCTACTCCTTTTTGGACATGTTGTAAAGGAAATTTGTAAAATATGTGATGTATCATATTGATACTGTATTACATGTTCGAAATACATTTCAACCAACCAACCAAGCAATGCGTACCAAATGTTGGCAAGGCCGAGTGGACTGAGCTTAAAATACGATTGTCCAACAGAAAATATGGAGTTTGCCGGGGAAAACAGGAGGGTTGACAGCAGTGTCAAACGATACAGAAACATTAATGCATAATGAAACACCAGGAGTAATACTGTGTCCCTCAATACTTCAATGTGTGTGTTCCTTTAAAGAAAAACTGCACTCTTTTAATTTTATTTTGCCCATCATCCACACTCCCTATGCGAGACAAGATATGTCTTTCTTTTTTCTGTGTTCTAAATGGTAAAGAAAAACTACTTGCAAAAAGCAGCTAACATTGCATGTAACTTTAAAGCCGTCTAAAAACCTCAAACAATTTCCAACAGTGTTTTATATACTGTACATGCTGAAAGTACAGAGTAGCAGGCACATTCATGATAACAAGTAAAACTTGCAATATTTTGGTCATTTAAAGGCCTACTGAAACCCACAACTACCGACCACGCAGTCTGATAGTTTATACATCATTGATGAAATCTTAACATTGCAACACATGCCAATACGGCCGGTTTAGCTTACTAAAGTGCAACTTTAAATTTCGTGCAAAATATCCTGCTGAAAACGTCTCGGTATGATGACGCCTGCGCGTGATGTCACGGATTGTAGAGGACATTTTGGGACATCATGGTGGCCAGCTATTAAGTCGTCTGTTTTCATCGCAAAATTCCACAGTATTCTGGACATCTGTGTTGGTGAATCTTTTGCAATTTGTTCAATGAACAATGGAGACAGCAAAGAAGAAACCTGTAGGTGGGAAGCGGTGTATTGCGGGCGGCTGCAGCAACACAAACACAGCCGGTGTTTCATTGTTTACATTCCCAAAAGATGACAGTCAAGCTTTACCATTGGCCTGTGGAGAACTGGGACAACAGAGACTCTTACCAGGAGGACTTTGAGTTGGATATGCAGACGCGGTACCGTGAGTACGCATGCAGCTGCGGCTTCCAAACATTTGTTCGCTTGCCCGTACGTGCGTGCTGCTATGTGCATGTCACGTACGTAACTTTGGGGACTTTGGGGAAATATATGTGCTGTATGAACTTTGGGGAGGTGAAAGGTACTTTGGGCTGTGGGATTGAGTGTGTTGTGCAGGTGTTTGAGTTGTATTGGCGGGTTATATGGACGGGAGGGGGGAGGTGTTTGTTATGCGGGATTAATTTGTGGCATATTAAATATAAGCCTGGTTGTGTTGTGGCTAATAGAGTATATACTCTTGTGTTTATTTACTGTTTTAGTCATTCCCAGCTGAATATCAGGTCCCACCCGCCTCTCACAGCATCTTCCCTATCTGAATCGCTCCCACTGTCCTCTAGTCCTTCACTCTCACTTTCCTCATCCACAAATCTTTCATCCTCACTCAAATTAATGGGGAAATCGTCACTTTCTCGGTCCGAATCGCTCTCGCTGCTGGTGGCCATGATTGTAAACAATGTGCGGATGTGAGGAGCTCTACAACCTGTGACGTCACGCGCAAATCGTCTGCTACTTCCGGTACAGGCAAGGCTTTTTTATCAGCGACCAAAAGTTGCGAACTTTATCGTCGATGATCTCTACTAAATCCTTTCAGCAAAAATATGGCAATATCGCGAAATGATCAAGTATGACACATAAAATGGACCTGCTATCCCCGTTTAAATAAGAAAATCGCATTTCAGTAGGCCTTTAAAGCAAAACCACAACCTCTTTCCTGGGCGCATTGATATCACAGAGCGTTCTGTGTTTGCTACCATGAATGGCAGACACTGTGAGAGCCAACAATGACTTCTCTGGGACAAGTGATGATCTAGAACCGTATATTTTAGAGCCTGAATACACGGAGCATGAGCTACAAGCTTTAGAAGCTGGGTTCTAACTAAGCTAAGCCAGTTATAGTGAAACACTAAACCATCATGTAGCACTAATGCAAGGAGGAGAGCGGGCGTACCCAATACTTCGAGTCGGAACTACAGCAGGGGAAGGGGAAACCCTGCCTTGCGTGTAATTGTGGCGTCAGCCCGGAGAGCGTCTCCGTAGTTTTAGAATATTTTATCCCCGTGGCCTGCCTCCGTTTTAATTCTGTGTGCAGGAGGACGCCGTGGAAGTGGGTGGAGCCAGGACGCTGACCCACTACGCCTGTCGCGGCTGTACCCTCACCATAATATTGGCTACCAATTCTTATTTTTAGTATTGACAACTGGACGGTTTAATGTGTATTGTAATAAAGTGCGGACAAGCATAATCATCTTCCCTTATTTTGGACAGCTGCTCTCACTACATTGGGTTCTTAATATTTGTATTTGTTTCAAGCAACATTTTTATTAGATTTTAATGTTCCACCACTCGGGTCCATTACACTAAGCTTGGATATGCAAGTCTCGGTATGTAAATGGGGCGTTTTAGATGTTTTATTAGATGCCTACACAGGAAAAATAGTAGAACAACCATGACCTGCATTGTTAGTCGCCTCATGCTAACAGTTTTTTACTATCTAGAATGCAAACAAAACAAAAGGTAATGTGTTTTCTTGTTTCTCATAGGGATTGTGGACGAACAGCAACAATCCAAAAAAAAGTGCAGTTTTCCAATATGCGTGACTTTTTCAAGCCAGCAGATGACGATATAGTGAAAAACCAGCACAGACACAGTACCAGTGCAGTGTCGATACAGCCAGTGAGTGTATCACACACTCACTGAGGTGTCATTTGCCTATCACTAGTTTGACAGCTATGATCATAGGTTCAGAAAATGTGTTACAATGTACAAGTTTCTTTCTTCCCTCCTCACACATATTCCTTTTGTTCTACCATCACTCTCTGGAGGGATGCTATCAGTTGCTATTTGAGCAATCTCTGAAGAGACAAAATCCCACAGTTGCTTTGTCACTCTTGTGTTTGACATATTCTCTTCAGAGAGCTACCACACTCCTGGGAGGTGTCTAGGGGTGAGGAACACTGAGGGGTCAGAACTTTAACTGAACATTAAGCGAGGTCATTGGCTTTATCTTAGTGGATTCTGTGCTGTACCTCCGTTGTGAATGGGCAAAGAAAGAATGTACTTTATCCTGAAAAAACACCCGGATCTCTACAAAGAGGTCATCTGGTGAATACATCAACAGCATTGACTATCGTATTTGGTTCTGTCTGAGCAAACACAGCGATACATGTAGTCGAGCTCATTGTCATTCAGGACAAAGAAAGACTCGCGGAACAACTGGTGAATTGGATAACATAAAATATTATAATCTGGTTGCAGAAAGTACCTTGCGTATTTTGTAGGGCTGTCAAAAATAACAAGTTGACTTATGTGATTAGCCACAAAGAATTATGGCATTAATCATGTATAGACGCAGATTAATCACACAATCAAGGATGGTTACCAGAAAGGCAGTGTGGATTGTTAGAAAGGCAGTGATCAGGTCAATGCATGCGTCAGGTCAAAGATGAATGAGAAGACTCTGACTGGTGTGATTGCTGACAAATTTCACTTAAAAATAAACCCCGACAAGACTTTAGATAAAACTGTTACCAAGTTTTAAGCAAATAATTCCTTTATGACATTCTGTTACTAAAATTGCATTTGTGACCAAAAATATTTGGGTCTTCGTTTTTCTTTTTGTAATTTAATATATTTTATGATTTTTTTTTTTTAGTAACAAACACAAAAAAGATAAATTAGTTAATTAAAAAACAAATACTTGGGTCTTTTTTAAAGTTAATTTGAATTAGCAGGTATTAGTCATAATTAGTAATGGGCGATATGGCCTAAAATACCGACTGCAATAACGATATATATCACGCTATATTAGTTGGTATGTCAATAATAACATAACCATTTCTAAACGGGTTACAAAGGCTCCTAATTTGTACATATGCAGTAACATATTGATCATTTCCAGTTGTATAGGTTTGTCAAAACTGTTATCAACATACTTGTTAATTTACTGTTAATAACTGGTTACTTTCTATTCTAACACGGTTCCACGTACACTTATGTTCAAATGTAAAAAGCACGTATTCTTCTGTTGTTTGGATACTTTACATTAGTTTTGGGCAATACTACAAATTTGTGTATTGCTCCAATACCAAGTAGTTACACGTGCAATATTAGCCATACCGGTACAGATACTTATTTTTTTAAGATCACTGAATGATTACAATTTTGATCACAATTACGATTAATATGATTAGAATTTTGTAGTGTAATTTCCTGGCTGTAAGAGACATCTACTAAATTTTAGAAGAACATTTTCATTTTTATTTTTCACATATTAGCCGTATGTGTGAAATGAGATATTAACATGGAACAATTTTGTAAGTGTTTATTTACATACCTTGATTGTTTCCTAATGGCGCCTGTAACACGGCAGAAAAACGGCTGATAAAACAAAACAGAAAGGTCATTGATGTCTATATTCATCCTTATGAGATGAATCAGATTTTCTCCTTTTTTAATAAGATTCAAGATGTTTATCAGGATTCTTCTTACTTGTACTTTGAGTTTGAACAGTTTCTTCAAGTGGATAATTTTAGGACATTGTTTGATTTATTTGCTCAATCCGTTCCATAATTTAATGACGCAAAATCCATAGATTAGCCGCACCTTTGTATAAACCGCAGGGTTCAAAGCTTAGGAAAAAAGTAGCGGCTTATAGTCCAGAAAATACAGTAATCACTAGTATGTATTGCCTTTGTTTAAATCAGTGTCTGCGTCTTTCTAAATGTGTGCACTGCCATGCTCACCCAAAACACACAATTGACTGGATATAAAAACAAGGACAAACTCGCATTTTACGGCAACTCGACTATCTGCCAAATGAGCACAAAGGAAAGAAGGAGGACAAAAAAGACTCCTGAGTCGTGATGCTTAATGACAAAGTTGCTGCCTTCCTGTGCCACCTCTGCATTGCTTTATCAAGTTGTGAATTCATGCTGCTTGAAAATAACATTGAAGAACCTTGGTTTAAATGGAAAGTTTGCGTTGACGAGATGCTTAGGAGTGAAAAGTTACAAAGGAGAAAATATGTCACCGAGCTGCTTAAACATCTCAAGGCCACATGATAGGTGAAAGAGGGCTTGAAGTGTTTGTGTTAAACACCTCCGCACAATTCCAAAGAAAAGATGATTTTTTTCTGGATGCATGGCCCAGATTTAGAGTTCACATTCAAAGTGCAAAGTCACAGCGCAAAGACATGGTCCAAAGACCATATTGACTCTGTTTAAGACAGTATTGTTTTCCTTAGAAAGATGTCTAAAAATGATGGGTTGTCTTATAATCACCTGAAAACCTGTGTCCATTGCAGTGGACATATGTTTTCTTTTGCCAGACCTAAACATTCCAGAGTGAAGTGAAGTGAATTATATTTTCATAGCGCTATTACTCTAGTGACTCAAAGCGCTTTACATAGTAAAACCCAATATCTAAGTTACATTTAAACCAGTGTGGGTGGCACTGGGAGCAGGTGGGTAAAGCGTCTTGCCCAGGGACACAACGGCAGTGACTAGGATGGCGGAAGCGGGGATCGAACCTGCAACCCTCAAGTTGCTGGCACGGCCACTCAACCAACCGAGCTATACCGCCCCTGAGGAAAACATAGTTTGATGTAGCACACAAATGTCTACTGTAGAGGACTCTGGTTCTCAGAAGGATATTTTTGGTTTAGAGCAGGGGTTCTTAACCTTTTTCCACATCGGGGCTCAACTGTTCCACTCCAGAGGGGACTGGGGCCCACTCAAATATTCGCGTTGAGTTAGTCATCCTACTCTCGATTTTAATCGTATTCAATCACAACCTTTAAGATACCTAAAGATATGAAACCATGTGTTAATCACAAAGATTATTATTAAGGCTTAGGCCAGGCTAAAAATAAATACTCATCAAATATACTGTAAAAGAAGGGGCTCATAAAAACTGATAAAAAAAAAAAAATCTACGTAATGCTAAAATGAATACATTCTCCTGAAAGACTCCCGAAATTCAGCGCCTCTCCCGAAAACCTACCGGGACAAATTTTCTCCCGAAAATTTCCCGAAATTCAGGCGGACCTGAGTGACGTGTCGACAGCCTGCTTTCACGTCCGCTTTCCCACAATATAAACAGCGTGCCTGCCCAATGACGTTATAACTGTAGAATGATGGAGGGCGAGTTCTTGGTTTCTTATGTGGGTTTATTGTTAGGCAGTTTCATTAACGTCCTCCCAGCGGGGCAACAACACACAACAACAGCAGTCACGTTTTCGTCTACCGTAAAGCAGTTTGTCTGCCGTAAACAGCAATGTTGTGACACTCTTAAACAGGACAATACTGCCATCTACTTTACATGCATATGACAATAACATCTACGGCTTTTAGAGAGTGCAGTGCACAACTGCGCACACAACAAGGAGACGAAGCAGAATGCATCATCAGAGAGGGTGTTCAGCATGGTTAGAAAAATAGTGACAGAGAATAGAACAAGGATGGACAATTCAACCCTTAACTCAACAATGAGTAGATGAGCGTTATGTGTGTGTATATGTGTAAATAAATCCATCCATCCATCCATCCATCCATCCATCCATCCATCTTCTTCCGCTTATCCGAGGTCGGGTCGCGGGGGCAGCAGCCTAAGCAGGGAAGCCCAGACTTCCCTCTCCCCAGCCACTTCGTCTAGCTCCTCCCGGGGGATCCCGAGGCGTTCCCAGGCCAGCCGGGAGACATAGTCTTCCCAACGTGTCCTGGGTCCTCCTCGTGGTCTCCTACCGGTCGGACATGCCCTAAACACCTTCCTAGGGAGGCGCTCGGGTGGCATCCTGACCAGATCCCCGAACCACCTCATCTGGCTCCTCTCGATGTGGAGGAGCAGTGTAAATAAATGAACACTGAAATTAAAAAGTATTTCTCTTATATATATATAATAAAATAAATATATATATATATATATATATATATATATATATATGTCTTAATAAGGTTATCCAAAAAATAGTGCTCGATACCGTAGTAGAGCGCAATATATGTATGTGTGGGGAAAAAAATCACAAGACTATTTCATCTCTACAGGCCTGTTTCATGAGGGGGGTACCCTCAATCGTCAGGAGATTTTAATGGGAGCATTCGCATACCATGGTTTATATAGGGCACAGAGTGGGTGGGTACAGGCTGGCCTAGGGGCGTGGTGATTGGTTCATGTGTTACCTAGGAGGTGTTTCTGTCTATGGCGGCATGTTGTTACAATTTCGCTGCGCTTGTTGAGGGATGACAGGTCTGGACGGTAGATAATAAACAGTTTCTCTTTCAAGCATAGGTTGCATCTTTTATTACCACTATTGTAAGGTGTGCTGGATGCAAGAATTTGCCATGTTATTGAATATTCAACATTATTGTCTTTGAGGTCCCAAATGTGTTTGCTGAGTTCTGTGGTATTTCGCAGGTTTTTGTTCCTGAAAGAAGCCTTGTGGTTGTTCCATCTGGTTTTGAATTCACCCTCGGTTAATCCTACATATGTGTCGGATGTGTTAATGTCCTTGCGTATTACCTTAGATTGGTAGACAACTGATGTTTGTAAGCATCCCCCGTTGAGGGGGCAATCAGGTTTCTTTCGACAGTTACATGCTTTGTTGGTTTTGGAGTCGTTCTGACTGGGGGTCGACGGCTCATTTGCAATTGTTTTGTTGTGGTTTGAGATGATTTGTCGTATATTGTTCATACAGCTATAGCTCAATTTAATGTTGTTCTTGTTGAATACTTTTCTTAGGTTGTTGTCTTTGGGAAAGTGTTTGTCAATCAGGTTGAGGAATTTGTGTCCAATGTTCGTTGAGACGTTTTTGCTGTATGGGGGGTTGTACCAGATGATGCCGTTTCGTTTTCTGTTCTTTTTTGGCTGGTTTCCTGGCGTGGGTTCATAGGTGAGGGTGAAATTGTATCCGCTTTCATCAAGGGCTTTTTGGTACGGGGGGGTTGCTTGGTCAAATTCAGCTTTGCTAGATGACAGCATCGATAGCCTTTTATTGATTCCGGTAGGTATTCTTTTCGTGGTGGTGGGTGGATGGTTGCTGTCATGGTGCACGTATTGGAGTGTTGTGTTGGGTTTCGTGAATGGTTGGTAGCTGTTATTTCTCAGGTTGAAAGTTACGTCAAGAAAGTTGACGGTTTGCTTGTTGGCTTCAATCGTGATCCGTAGGCCGTTCTCTTTGAAAATTTGGCATATGCGCTTCTTGGTATTCTCGCTGCTCCTTGGCGAGGCGCGACACACTGCCAGTCCGTCATCACGGTAAATACCAAGGTTCAGATTGGGGCTAGCGAGCTGGGAAAGGAGGAAACTCCCAACGAGTTCACACGTTTCTGCTCCGTCAAAACTTCCCATAGTGACGTCAAATGTTGCATTGTTCTTTTTTTGCCATGGTGTACTGTTGTGGATGAGAATGGAGTTTTTTGCGTGGATGATGATGTTTCTTTCGTTGCCTGTGATTGAGTCGTAGTCTGAGGCGAAGTCTAG
>NC_084554.2:27225000-27235000 GCF_033978685.3 Nerophis lumbriciformis | reverse complement strand
AAATCATTTTCAACCCATATTCAGTTGAATATGCTATAAAGACAACATATTTGATGTTCAAACTGATAAACATTTTTTTTTTTGCAAATAATCATTAACTTTAGAATTTGATGCCAGCAACACGTGACAAAGAAGTTGGGAAAGGTGGCAATAAATACTGATAAAGTTGAGGAATGCTCATCAAACACTTATTTGGAACATCCCACAGGTGTGCAGGCTAATTGTGAACAGGTGGGTGCCATGATTGGGTATAAAAACAGCTTCCCAAAAAATGCTCAGTCTTTCACAAGAAAGGATGGGGCGAGGTACACCCCTTTGTCCACAACTGCGTGAGCAAATAGTCAAATAGTTTAAGAACAACGTTTCTCAAAGTGCAATTGCAAGACATTTAGGGATTCAACATCTACGGTCCATAATATCATCAAAAGGTTCAGAGAATCTGGAGAAATCACTCCACGTGGCCGGAAACCAACATTGAATGACCGTGACCTTCAATCCCTCAGACGGCACTGTATCAAAAACCGACATTAATCTCTAAAGGATATCACCACATGGGCTCAGGAACACTTCAGAAAACCACTGTCACTAAATACAGTTCGTCGCTACATCTGTAAGTGCAAGTTAAAGCTCTACTATGCAAAGCGAAAGCCATTTATCAACAACATCCAGAAACGCCGCCGGCTTCTCTGGGCCTGAGATCATCTAAGATGAACTTATGCAAAGTGAAAAAGCGTTCTGTGGTCTGACGAGTCCACATTTCAAATTGTTTTTGGAAATATTCGACATTGTGTCATCCGGACCAAAGGGGAAGCGAACCATCCATACTGTTATTGACACAAAGTTCAAAAGCCAGCATCTGTGATGGTATGGGGGTGCATTAGTGCCCAAGGCATGGGTAACTTACACATCTGTGAAGGCACCATTAATGCTGAAAGGTACATACAGGTTTTGGAACTTCATATGCTGCCATCTAAGCGCCGTCTTTTTTATGGACGCCCCTGCTTATTTCAGCAAGACAATGCCAAGTCACATTCAGCATGTGCTACAACAGCGTGGCTTCGTAAAAAAGTGTGTGGGTACTTTCCTGGCCCGCCTGCAGTCCAGACCTGTCTCCCATCGAAAATGTGTGGCGCATTATGAAGCGTAAAATACGACAGCGGAGACCCCGGACTGTTGAATGACTGAAGCTCTACATAAAACAAGAATGGGAAAGAATTCCACTTTCAAAGCTTCAACAATTAGTTTTCTCAGTTCCCAATTGTTTACTGAGTGTTGTTAAAAGAAAAGGTGATGTAACACAGTGGTGAACATGCCCTTTCCCAACTACTTTGGCACGTGTTGCAGCCATAAAATTCTAAGTTAATTATTATTTGCAAAAAAAAAAAAAAGTTTATGAGTTTGAACATCAAATATCTTGTCTTTGTAGTGCATTCAATTGAATATGGGTTGAAAAGGATTTGCAAATCATTGTATTCCGTTTATATTTACATCTAACACAATTTCACAACTCATATGGAAACGGGGTTTGCATAATCACTGTATGTATCACTCATTATGTATTATTATAACTTTCTATTTGTTCCATGCTAAGTAAATAAGTGTGCTTTTGTAGTGTAATTTGAGAAATAGACAGAGTGAAAAGTTTTAATTTATTTTCGCACGCTCAAACAAAAACATTCTAATCTGGATTCTTTTGACTGGCCGCAAGCGACATGACAAAGCCATTGCTTCGAGACTCTCCCAGTGGACAGTGCAGTGAAGGCGCAAAACAAACTCCTTCCTTGTCTGTGATGGACATATAGCTGTTGATGTTGACTTTTCTTGGACTGACTGGCTGTGTTATGGCGTTTGCGAGAGCACCAAGGTCACGGAACATGGACACGCTGCAGGCTGACACACACATATGCATCCACGAAAAATACTCACCACACACACATTCCCCATGCCCCATCCCAGGCTTTTGACACTTCACCCCACGTGATATGATGGAACGCGAAGCAGCACCCCTAGTGGCGAACAGCTTCGGGCCGGATGCACGCCCCCTCACAATCATTGCAAGTCTCGAGTTGTACGTCGTAAAATGTATATGTGCTTGTATTTTTTCTCACTCCAGACTGGGCCCCCCTAGGAGCCCAGTCTGAAATTGACTTTTTTTTTACTCACCCTCTACCAGCGTCTACTCTTGAACTGGTTTGTGGAGAAAATGAAATGTTGTTGTACTTTTGCAATGACGACAAAGAGCATACAATAGCATGGAATACCAGTGGGCTGACACAGGTGCATTGGGGTCTGTAGATGTTTATGGTTTGTGCTTATTCAGAACCAGGTGTTTAATTGTAATGTGCATCTTTGTAGTTTTCATTACCAAATTTGAAGGTGTTGAATTCGCCATGTAAAATCACTAATGATACTCACTATGGCAGAGCCAAAGTAAAATAGCATCACGCTAGTGTACTTTGAAAAGTTGAACTTTACTATACTTTCAAACAACGCCGCCTTTCTTTTTTGGCATGTAAAATTGTAACATTACCTACAAGCAGCCCGGCTGAGTTCAGGTCAGTGCTTGACTGCTTGTTCAGGCATGTGAGCACCCTTGGAGAAAAAAAAGAGGAACAATTCTATCGGCACAAAGTGCTGCCACGCAATTCCCAAAAGAAAATGATACAAATTAAGACTACATTTCCTGCAATTCTATACTTTACCTTTTGATTTATTCTCATCTACCAACTTCTTTTGGCTGTCTTTTTGACATTTACATGCAATGTTCCCTCTAAGGGGTGCGCACAGCATCAAATTCTATCTGAACTCTAAACAAAATAAACACATCATTTATTCTGTATGATTGAGTGTTGTGAGTGACAAGACCACAAGCGGCCCCAACAGATAAAACAATGTTCGCCAACACTGTTCAACTATTGTAACGTCTGTTGAGACGCTTTCAAGAGGACTGGATTTCCATCGATCACTTTATTTAACAAGCTTGTTTATTGTTGGCTGTAACCACACCAAAAACTTGAGTAACAAACTAGTCATGCAAAGCAACCGCACAAACCAGGCTTAAACCAACTATTTGTCATTTGTCATATCAACAGCAGCCACTCGCTTGTTCTCACTTGCGCCAAAACACACACAGTCATGGTAATAATTAAGGCACTGATTCGTTTATGGCCACACGAAAAGTCAGACAAGTCCAACACCCAACTCTAAGTGAAATTTCCAGGTTTTTACACCATGACTCCCCAATTAGAAGTGTGCCTATTCTACTGTCATTCATCAAGAATGTTAATGTATGGATATTTGTTTATGTTTAATTAATTTGAACATGTGTACGATGTCATCACATTACACATTTCCATTTCTCATTACAACATGTCCAAAAGGGAGTAGGAAGAAGCCAAGCTTATTTAATCATACCCCTTTCGACTTCAAAACAACTTCTAATACCATTCCTTATTCTCAAATTGTAACAGTTTAAATGAATGCATTCTAGGTATCATGATGCAAATATGACATTAGTAACTAATTTAAGACCAAGATGTTTATCAAATTTCTTCTTCCTTGTACTTTGTAAACACTAGTAGTTTGAATAGCCTCTTAAACTGGATTATATCAGTACACTGTTTGACTTATTTGCTTAATCGATTCCACAATTTATTTCCACATACTGATCTACTAAAGATTTTAAGTGTTGTACATGCATACACGCATTTTAAGTTGGATTTTTCGCTAAGGTTATATTTCTCCTCTTTTGTTGAGGATAATTGTTGTACATTCTTGGGTAGCAGGTTATAGTTTGATTTGTGTATAATTTTAGCTGTTTGCAAACAGACCAAATTATTGAATTTAAATACTTTGGATTCGATAAAGTGTTTGTATTTTCTCTGTATCCAACTTTATGCATTATTCTAACTGACCTTTTTTGTAACACTGTTAGTGAATGAGGTGTACTTTTGTAGTTGTTCCCCCATATTTCTACACAATAACTCAGATATGGTAACACTAGCGAGCAGTAAATAATATGGAGTGATTTTTTTTGTCTATCACATATTTTGCTTTGTTCATTATCTATTGTTACTCCCAAAAATGTTATTTATTTTACTCTTTCAACGTATATTCTGTCGATTTGTATTTGTTTGACTTTTTCTTCTGTTACCGAATAGCATTATTTTACTTTTACTGAGATTGAAAGATAGTCTGTTTTTGTCAAACCATCTTTTTGATTTGTTCATTTTTTCTGTTATTTGTATTTGTATTTGTATGTGTATGTACGTCGGCATAACACATCCTACAGCCTGTAAAAAGTCAGATTTGCAAAAATGTATTCTGTTATTATTTTTATGAGCTTCTGTGTGTTCTCTCATGAACAAAACACAGTTGTGTCATCTGCATATAGTACTAATTTTAAGTCTTTTGTAACTTTACAAATATCCTTTATATAGAGGTTAAACATTTTGGGTCCCAGTATTGATCCCTAGGGTACACCACAAGATATATTTAGCTCTGTTGATATATGTTCATCTAACTTCACAAATTGCTTCCTATTGGTTAAGTGGCTCTTTATCCAGTTCAACACCAATTATCTGATGCCATATCTTTCTAGTTTTTTTTCAGTATTAATCATGAAATGATGTTACTAGATTACATAAATGGTCATAAAAATGTTTTACAGACAGAAAGTTATGGGAATGTACACTTCATCCCATGCTTACATCTCATTGTGCAACATGAGAATGTTATAGGGAGAACTAAATGTGATCTTTGAAAGGGGTATACATTCTTTCCAAAGTAGGGCCCCACCCAGACATACAATAATAAATGGGTTGTACTTGTAAATGGGTTGTACTTGTATAGCGCTTTTCTACCTTCAAGGTACTCAAAGCGCTTTGACACTACTTCCACATTTACCCATTCACACACACATTCACACACTGATGGAGGGAGCTGCCATGCAAGGTGCTAACCAGCACCCATCAGGAGCAAGGGTGAAGTGTCTTGCTCAGGACACAACTGACATGACGAGGTTGGTACTAGGTGGGGATTGAACCAGGGACCCTTGGGTCGCGCACGGCCATTCTTCCACTGCGCCACGCCGTCCCATCCATAATAGTACACAGCTTATGAAAAACAAGATTTTTTTATTTTCATTGTAAATGGGCCAAATCACTTATTCTAGAAAATAATCTCATTGAAATGATTCCATTCAATTTATTAAAATAACACTTAATAAAAATAATAGTAATTATGATAAGACATTATGTCAAGTTTGAGACAGGTGTGCTGCTGGTATGGCCACAGTGTGCACCTCTGATGTTGTTCACATGTGCTTCACTGAGTTTTCAGGGAGTTTTTGCGTTTGCTCACACATGAAAAATTAGAGGGATGCAATGCACCACATAATGTTTAGTTTTTTTGGTAGATAATTTACTTACCATACATTATTATCACTGAAAATGGTATGTATAATTCTGTAACATGCACGCAAAAAACTCAGAAAATGTTTCTCATTTGGCAACTCTATTCTGTAGCCACGCTCCCTCGGGTAATATACACTATATTGCCAAAAGTATTTGGCCACCCATTCAAATGATCAGAATCAGGTGTTCTAATCACTTGGCCCGGCCACAGGTGTATACAATCAAGCACTTAGGCATAGAGACTGTTTCTACAAACATTTGTGAAAGAATGGGCCGCTCTCAATGATTTCCAGTGTGCAACGGTCATAGGATGCCACCTGTGCAACAAATCCAGTCGTGAAATTTCCTTGCTCCTAAATATTCCAAAGTCAACTGTCGGCTTTATAATAAGAAAATGGAAGAGTTTTGGAACAACAGCTACTCAGCCATGAAGTGGTAGGCTACGTACAATGACAGAGATGCTGAAGCGCATAGTGCAAAGAGGTTGGCGACTTTCTGCACGGTCAGTTGCTACAGAGCTGGGTTTGGAGGATGCCAGGAGAACTGTACATTACGGACTGCATTGTGCCGAGTGTGAAATTTGGTGGAAGAGGAATTATGGTGTGGGGTTGTTTTTCAGGAGTTGGGCTTGGCCCCTTAGTTCCAGTGAAAGGAACTTTGAATGCTCCAGGACACCAAAACATGTTGGACAATTCCATGCTCCCAACCTAGTGGGAACAGTTTGAAGCAGGCCCCTTCCTCTTCCAACATGACTGTGCACCAGTGCACAAAGCAAGGTCTATAAAGACATGGATGACAGAGTCTGTTGTGGATGAACTTAACTGGCCTGCACAAAGTCCTGACCTGAACCCGATAGAACACCTCTGGGATGAACTAGAACGGAGACTGAGAGCCAGGCCTTCTCGACCAACATCAGTGTGTGACCTCACCAATGCGCTTTTAAAAGAATGGTCAAAAATTCCTATAAACACTCCGCAACCTTGTGGACAGCCTTCCCAGAAGAGTTGAAGCTGTAATAGCTGCAAAATGTGGACCGCCATCATATTGAACCCTATGGGTTAGGAATGGGATGGCACTTCAAGTTAATATGTAAGTCAAGGCAGGTGGCCAAATACTTTTGACAATATAGTGTACTTTTGGTGTTGTGACCTCTGTTTACATCTGTCACATCAAAAATATACCTTCTCGCTGGCTACTAATAAATGCTTTACTACTACAACTGGTACGGAATTAACAGTGTTCGGATTGTAATCATCCAAATATGATTAGCCATATAAAGCCGTCAACGTTGTGGCTGTGAGAGTGAACACAGGCAACGACAAGTAAGCTAGCTAGATGAGGCTATTTATGCTAACTAGCGAGCTTGTTTCGGCACCCCTGTTCATCTCCCGTCCTGCAATTCAGTGTGGCGTTTATGCACGATTGAACAGCGAGTACTAGGGATGATGCTCGAAACCGGTTTTCCCGGTTGTTCGATAAGAAAAGAACCGAGTCCTCCGACTCGAATCCCTTTTTGAGAACCGGTACCCGTTATCGAGACCAGTATAGTTAAGAAAAAGAGTTGGTTCTTTATTCGAATCCCTCAGAACGAATCCCTTCCCACAGGAATTGCCCTGTGAGACGCAATGTTATGCCCATTTGATTGTAGACTCTTACTGACACCTTGTGGCAATATGAAAATACTACGCGTCATTAGTTAGAGCCTAAATGGATTAATCTGCTTTGGAACTTTATTAGATGTCTTGGATTGTTTGTTAGCTGTCTGCCAAGCTGTATAACCTCAACACGTATAGTGAGGGCAGAACAGGCAATATGTAATTATTGCCAGGCTTCGCTCTCATGTAACGGGGGAAGAATTGTTGATTGATGACTGTGGTGTTCTTAGTGTCATAGTGTGTGTAGTTAGTATGTTCCAATAGCAGCAGAAATGTACTTTTTGGAGAGCTGTATTATTTTCAGTTTTGTGCCCAAGGGGCTGATTTTATTTAACACTATATTATTATTTATACACCTATAGTGATCACAGAGACAGGTTGTTTTTGCGTTACTGTATATATTTGTTTTTCTGAAAAATCCCACTTAATATACTTTGGGTAACAACAGTCAATATTTTTATTTTTTTAGGGGGGTAACAGTCAATATTTATTTATTTATTTTATTTTATTTTTTTCTTATAAAATAAAAGTGAGCCTTTGTTAAACCAAATATTGTGTTTTTTCCCATATACAACAACCTATCTGGAATCGATAAGAGAATCGATAAGGAATCGGTTCGATAAGAGGATTCGATAATGGGCTCGAACTCGATCATTTCTTATCAAACATCATCCCTAGCGAGTACCTGCGGCTATATTTTTGATGATTTATTAAAAAAATCACGAAAGTGATATTTTGACGGAAACGTTATGTTTAAAACTATTCAAACACATGCTTGTTGTTTCCCAGCCAAGTGCTTAAGCTGGCGCAGAGTTTGCAAACAGGCGTGACATCACGTGCAACAAAGGTATCAAAATATGGCATCTTTGATTTTCTGTGAATTGGTATCCGGTACCTAAAAAATTACAGAATTCGGTGCCCAACCGTAGTTGAGAGGATCGTTCTAAGCATACTTGCCAACCTTGAGACCTCCGATTTCGGGAGGTGGAGGGGGCGGGGACGTGGTTGGGGGCGTGGTTAAGAGGGGAGGAGTATATTTACAGCTAGAATTCACTAAGTCAAGTATTTCATATATATATATACATATATATATATATATATATATATATATATATATATACATATACAATAAATACTTGACTTTCAGTGAATTCTAGCTATACATATATATTTATTTTATTATATATATATATATATATATATATATATATATATATATATATATATAAAATATTTGAATTTCAGTGTTCATTTATTTACACATATACACACACATAACACTCATCTACTCATTGTTGAGTTAAGGGTTGAATTGTCCATCCTTGTTCTATTCTCTGTCACTATTTTTCTAACCATGCTGAACACCCTCTCTGATGATGCATTGCTGTGTGGCACGCACAAAAGTGCTTTCATCAAATGCACTAGATGGCAGCATTGTTCTGTTTAAGACTGTCACAACATTGCTGTTTACGGCAGACAAACTGCTTTACGGTAGACGTGACTGCTGTTGTTGTGTGTTGTTGCCGCGCTGGGAGGACGTTAATGAAACTGCCTAACAATAAACCAAGGACTCGCCCTCTATCATTCTACTGTTATAACGTGATTGGGCAGGTACCCTGTTTATTTTGTGGGAAAGCGGACTCAGGAGTTGAGTCCGCCTGAATTTCGGGAGATTTTCGGGAGAAAATTTGTCCCGGGAGGTTTTCGGGAGAGGCGCTGAATTTCGGGAGTCTCCCGGAAAATCTGGGAGGGTTGGCAAGTATGGTTCTAAGGCAGTGGTTCCCAAACTTTTTACCATCCCGTACCCCTTCAAACATTTAATCTCCAGCTATGTACCCCCTCCTCTCCATTTAGTTTTCTCTGTTTAATCCTCGATTGTAGGCACCAATGATGTCTCTCCGGCACAGGTATGGCTGTTTTCTATTACTACTAACTTGACATTAACAAATAGCCTAATTGGTTGCTACGCAACAATTGAAACACTGTGTCGGGAGAAGACTTGAGCGCGGGACAAGTATGCATTTAGAATGCAGGTCTATAGCGCGGGGTGGTATATTGCCTTTATCCAATAATTATACGAAATAAATGGCTAGAGGAAACAAAACAAAAAGTGAAAGCAATGCATTTCTATGGGCTTGCCGTGCAGGATTTTAGAACAGTTTCCTAACCCTCCGCGGCAGCCGCGGGGCAGACGTTTCCATTGGGCTTTGCTCCGTTAAAACAATGGAGTTCAAATGTTTTGTATTGTCGGTCGGCGTTGGCCTTAACGTAACCCCCACTTTGGGAAAAAGTGTCCTAAGGTATCTCACACTCATGAAGTCAAAAAGAAAAATACTAGCAACACAACTCTGATTTCATTACAGTGAAAAGACATGAGACAGAAAAGGAGACGAAGGAAGGCGATGGAGGTCAGTGAGAGGATGGAGGTGTTTGATGACACAGCAGGAGACTATCGAGCAAAATGACCTTGCTTATCTATTCAATTAAAATGGATTAAGGGTTGCTGTGAATGGCAAACTGACCTTGCTGTATTGACCACACTGTTTCCTTACTGTCCCCTGTTACAATCCTCAGCTTCCCTCCCGTCGCCCGACGTTTATCTCCCTCTTTACGCTTGTTTCATAGCTAATCTGTAATTCCATAAAAGCCATCACACTATTACTTTGCATTGCCTCTGAGCCACCTACGCGGCGTTCCGCCACCTCCGTGCCTTTCTCGCTTTATTCCATGTAAAGAAGATTAGAAGCGGGGATTGATTTGTCTTTGTCCCCCACTGTTATGCGGCGGCCACGGCTATCAGTAACCCATAGCGACAGCCTTGTTGTGGTAACGGTTAGTGGTGGTGACAGCTGGGATTGTGGAAATCGGAGGTGCTGCAGGCGTGACATAGAAGAAAAAAAATCCCAGTGAGATACACCGGTGACACATGAA